>NW_024082159.1:240681-308387 GCF_003009895.1 Hyaena hyaena | reverse complement strand
GCGCCAACTGGTCCTGGAGGGGGCTGAGCAAAAAACTGCTTCTTTGTGCTGCTCCTGGAGGCTAGACTTCAGAGTGGTGGCGCGCCTGCCGCCATTGTAGCTCCCGGGCGGCTGGGGCCCCTGAAAGAGCTGCGCGGACACCTGGCGTCCGCGCCCCTGGCTGGCTGGGACTCGAGAGGGAAGGCAAAGAACTAAAAACTGGGAAATTTGCCTGTGAGTTCGTGTTTCGGGTGACGAGCCATAGAGGGACCCGGTTTTCCTCACTCCAGCGGACCCCGGCTCAGAGCACCCGGCAGGCAAGCCCCCTATTATTTTTATTTTTTAAAGAAAACTTGGTTTTCACATTACATAATAACATAATCAATATGTCCTTCAGATTATTCATCTAGTGATTTTTCATGTTGTGAATAAAAGATTTATGTAATGACCTCCTCATATTTTCAAATGTCACGTCTTTATCTTGCTTTTTATTATTTGGTAGTTTAAAAGAAGACTTATGGCATATAACAGAGACACTATTTTAATTTTGCTACTCATTTTTTCAAGGAGGAGTCATTGTCCAGCTATACGTGTAATATAAGATTCAAAAGCAGAGAGGGTTATTTGGTTTACAATGACTGGAAATATTGAAAATTTGGTGTAAAAGTGACAAGTTGACACTCCCATATATTCCTAAGCACAATCTGCAACTCCTCTATGGTTTATGGTAAAAATCTAGTTTTTACTATTACAGTAGCTACAAAGTGGCAAGATATGATGATAATGTGCCATGTTGCCAGCTCTTGAGAAGAAAACTCTGATGTCATACAAATCTGTATCAAATCTAATATATAGACAGTGGCAGCTATATAACAGTAGAACACTTTGGACCCAATATTGTAACTACATGAAAAGCAAATGGTCAGGTCATATGAATGTGATTGTCACAAACAACATCAGGGACAGAACATTGAGTTAACACCAGTGGGATCATGTTACAGTGTTCAAATAAATTTAACAAGAAAATGACTGTTTTTAAGTAAAAAATTAACCAAAATGTGTGAGATTGGCAGATTGGTGAAAACATAGTATGGGAATGTGATCCACAGAATTAAGCTCAAGTTTTCCACAAGAAGGAGATACAAATAACTAGAGACAAGTCAAAGAACACCTGCAACACCAGACAATTGGTCAACCTCAGGAAGCTAAATTCCTTCCTTCTGGCCTGATTTATCCTGAACATTTCAAGAGAAATTCTGTTTAAGAAAATAAAAGTAGACCAACTGTACATGAGTAAATTATACACAATTAAGATTCCATCAGTGTGTCTCCTATGTTTTCCAATTCCCATCACCTTATACAACTAATATTGTAATTTCCAACCTGTAAACATTCTCTAATTTCTATCTATCTATCTATCTATCATCTATCTATCTATCTATCTATCATCATCATCATCTATCTATCATCTATTTATTACATATTTGGTTCTTAAGGGAGCATAGACTCTGTACCAGGCTAAGCAATAGGAAAATAATTGCTTTAAAATTTTATATCAGACTGTGGAGTTTACAAGATTATGGGGAAGACAGACACTAATTAATTAACCAAAACTACATATACATGTAGTAGGAGAAAAGTACAGAAAACTATGAGAGGAAACAAAGTCTCAAATAGATGAAGTACCCTTATTGTTAATAACAAAAATTATTTCACTCTTATTGAGTGAATACCATACATCATGCATTGTACTAAGTACTTTATAGGTATTTTTTAATGTTTTTATCTGAATATAATTGACATACAATGTTACCTTCATTTCAGGTGTACAACACATGTATTAATCCATTTTTCAACACAACTTCCCTATGAGAAAATACTATATATACTTATCTTACAGAGGAGAAAATGAGGCAGAAAGATTAAGAAATTTACTCAGTAAGTAAGATTCCAAAGTTTATGTTCTTAACTATTTATTACTTTAGCTGATAAACGATGGACTCAGGTTCTGACTACAAAGCTCAGATTGAATTTGTCTATACCTTATAAAATAGGATGTCTTCTCATAGTATATCATATTATTCAGTGTGCATTCAGCTGTCAATCAGCTGATCAGCAATATATTTGGAATACAGAAAATGATAGTTTTGTTCCTTACATGACTTTCCCCTTCAAAAAAGTATAGATGAGATTAAACCATGTGTGGTTCTCTGGGCTGAGTGTGGAGCCTCCTTAAGATTCTATTTCTCCCTCTGCCTTCCTCCCACTCCTGTATGAGTGCTCGCTCTCTCTTCTGAAAAAAAAAAAGAAAAAAAAAAAAAAGGATTGTGAAAAAAGGTGGGAGGTGGCGAGTGTTCCAGGCTGGCTCAGTTGGTACAGAATGCAACTCTTGATCACAGGGTTGTAATTTCAAGCCCCACATTTGGGTGTAGAGATTACTTAAAAAAATTTTTTTAATGTATATCATAGGAGGAAAAAAGAACAATAAATGTTGAAGCCAGACACATTTGGACTTCTCAGCTATGTGATTTCAGGTAAACAATTAATCTGTTAGTCTCTGCTCATCTTAAAATAAGGATAACACAGCCTGGGTGGCTCAGTCCATTAAGAGTCTGACTTTGACTCAGGTCAAGATCTCACGGGTCCCCCATCGGGCTCTGCTGACATCTTGGAGCCCATTTCAGATTCTGTGTCTCCCGCTCTCTCCCCGCTCTCTCTGGCCCCCCCTTGCTCATGCTCTGAATCTCTCATTCTGTCTCTCTCAAAAGTACACAAACATTTAAAAATGTTTAAAATAAATAAAGTAGGGATAGCAGTTCTGTGATCATAATATTGATGGGCAGATTAAGTGAAACAACATGTATTAAAACAGTACTTGAACTTTGGTGAGCATTGTTATATCCTTCTTTCTCCTTCATGTGCATGTGTGAGTGTGATAATCTAAACATTCATCAGATATCAGGAAATATGTGATATATTAAGAAAAATGTTAGAATTAAAACAATATCATTCCTTCGATCATTTGTTTATTTTTTAAGTACACATGAATTAGATTTCCTTTAAAAAACTACTCATTAGAGGGGCACCAGGGCGGCTTAGTCGGTTAAGCATCCGACTTCGGCTCAGGTCATGATTTCAGGGTTTGTGGATTCGAGTCGCCATGGGGCTCTGTGCTGAGAGCTAGCTCAGAGTCTGGAACCAGTTTCAGATTCTGTGTCTCCTTCTCTCTTTGACCCTCTCCTGCTCACGCTGTCTCTTTCTCTCAGAAATAAATAAAATATTTTTTAAAAACTACTCAATAGATTCATGATCTTTTTTTTTTAAATATTTTTATTTATTTCTAGGATAGAGAGACAGAGAGACAGCATGAGCAGGGGAGGGTCAGAGAGAGAAGGAGTCACAGACTGAAACAGGCTCCAGGCTCTGAGCTGGCAGTCAGCACAGAGCCCGATGCGGGGCTCGAACCCACGAACCGCGAGATCATGACCCAAGCGAAAGTCGGACGCTTAACCGACTAAGCCACCCAGGCGCCCCATGATCTTTTAGATAGGTGATAAATATTCTTATTTTCTCATAGATTCTTCCACCACTGTATCACTTAAATCTTTTAAATAAATTAAAATAAAATTCAGAATTAATTGTAATGAAGTAGAGTGAGAATTTAGGAGCCTTATAGGAGCTTATACTCATAAAATTCTTTATGAGAGCTTTTATCATTAACTAGGAATTCTGTAATTTTTAGGAAAAAGTCCAGGGTCTACTGAAATAAGTCATTAATAAAAAAAGCATTGCATGAGCACATGCTTACTCCATGTCTAGCACAGTACAATATAAATTTAAAAAAATAAGCTGTCTAATGGTGTAATTCCAGCCAGCCAACCAATTCATGAAAGCACTTGGTGGTGTCCTCTTTTATTTTAAATTTTGTGCATGTGGATATAACTATAGCTTTATATTGCTATTATCAGTCATACATATCAATACAGTATCTCTGAACAATGTCATTAGTCTATAATTTATATATCTTCATGGTCATTTGTTGGTTCACTCCAAAACACTTTCTTACATATGCGAAACTGAGGCATATGGTTCACTTGCAGAATGGAAGTTCAGTTTTTCTATTCTGCAATCATTATTGCATCTTTATTTTGTGCCAAGCGAGGCTATAAAAATAGAGAAAAGGACTCTAAAAATCATAACATTGGAATAAAGGAATGGGTTTTAAATAATTGTATGCTCTTTATGCAATTGCGTGTGTATGCAAATGTGTGTATGCTCAAACAGCAATAGAGCTCTAGATATGTGTTTAGTAGAATCCAACACACAATTAACTGATATTAAAATTTACAAAAGTTGTGATTTGTTTAGATGTGTTTTTAACAGCATCCACAGACAATTTGACTTTCATATTAAAGATACTTCAAGAACATCTAGGAATAGAATGTTTGAAACAATTGTACAGGATATTATAAAATTAGTAAATATGAAAATGTTACTTTATAGAAAATATTGAACAGAAATAAGCTCTCAGGTAGAAGAGAAGCTTTGAAACACGACTGAGAAAAACATGTCAATTTGGACAGTGACTACAGTTCTATGGCTTTTCCTTTTTCATTGAAGGTAACATGTACATATGTGATCACAAATATTTTCTAATGCTTGTTTTGTTCAGATCCTGCCTAGACTGACATAACACTGAACTAAGAGCTATAAGTATGCTGGTGCAGGTGCGCAAAGAATGAACAGTCCTTGTCTTCTGTGATTATCTAAGACCAACTTCAATTCTCTCAGAATATGTTCTTTCTTTCCTCTGCTACATTAGCGCTTCCATTTTCTTATATTATGTAGCACTTAACAAATTGCATTGATTTTTCTCTTTACAGAATTATGTCCAATCCTAGAGCTTCTTAGGGATTCTTGCTTGGTATTGGGCAGCACTTGGCTTATTTTAGATACTCAGTAAACATTCCTCAACTCTGCTTATGCTTCATAGGTGCAAATTCACCTAAAATGTTAACCTCTTTAAAAGTTAACTTGTCTTTGACATTCTTAAGCATGAAAATATTGACAAACAAGTCAGCATGTTTAGTTATAAAATTAGATGTATAATAATTAATTCTGCTAAAGGACAATTGTGGATAAAATTTGAATTATGATACAAATAGAATATATCTATGCCATCCTGAAAAAAATGGATTAATAGAAAAAAAATGAATGAAGGTATGAAAACCCCAGACCCCAGGAGGCTGGGATATCATTGATAAACTCTACACAAGTGACAATTTCTTTTGAGGCAAGCCATATATTTTTGTAAAAAGACATCCATTGCCTGCTTCAGAAGTTAATATCTAAAAACGAATTGGAAGTGTTTGTGCACTGTTGTGGCAGAAGGAAAGGAGTGTCTTACTGAAAGTGATTCTCACAAGTGGGGAGGAATAAATGGATATCAGGCTGCTCCTGGAGCTGTTATCATGACTTTTCTCTCCCAGAGGTGACAGCAAGGATCGATCAGCAATTCTGATTACATTCCTCTAGATAATGGACTAAAACCCTTGCAGAGCAATTAGTACATAATTACAAACTACTAAAAGTTAGCTGATGACAGCCAACTGTGTGTGTATGTATGCATATAGCCATACATCGGTTTGTAGATACAGAGAAGTTTTCCAAAAACATAAGAAACTGATAATTGTGATAACTTTGAAGAGGGACAATAGAAGATCAGAGTGGAGGGGATGAGGAGAAATCTTTTACTTTGTACTCTTCTGTAGAGATTGAATGTTGTACTATAGAATGCGTAATTTTTACAATGTGAAGATAACATATGATGCTGTAAATGGAAAAATGTATAAAAGAAGAGAAATTATCCACTCGACCTATATATCTAAGCTCCAGCCCCTTACACCCTCAATGCACACTCAAACATCACCTATCAAACTGTACATCTCCTGTACCTGTGTCTTTAATTTTTTGTCATTATATTGTAGACATTATAATAGATTAAAAGCTGCCTTTACTGTACAAAGAGTTAAAGTTGGATCCAGTTCTCATAAGTCCATCTTTTGTATAATTTATAAAGAAGGATACATTGTCATTTTATTTCAAAAGTATATCTCTTCTCATCAATTTCCAAAAAGCTTGTTTCACATTCTTGTTCCTCAGACTATAAATGATGGGGTTCAACATAGGGCTTATAAAAGTGTAGAAAACAGCAATAATTTTAGACTGCTCCACTGACTTGTCCGTGGGAGGTCTAACATACATGCAGAAGAGTGTCCCATAAAACACAGTCACTGCCACCAGATGGGACCCACAGGTAGAAAAAGCTTTGTGCCTGCCTTCAGCGGAACGCATCCTCAGGATAGCAAAGAGAATGAAGATGTAGGAGATGAGGATTATGAGGAGGGAGATGGAGAGGTTAAATCCTGCTACCACAAACATGGACATCTCTTTAATGAAAGTGTCAGAACAAGACAGCTGGATGAGGGGTGGGTCAGCACAATAGAAGTGATTGATAATGTTGGAGCCACAGAAGGTCAAGCGGTACGTCCACATGGTTTCCATCAGGCCGCTGAGGAAGCCGTAGACATATGGGCCAACAATCAGGCGAATACAGACCTCTCTGGACATCTTGCTGCTGTAAAGCAAAGGGTTACAGATGGCCATGTACCTATCATAAGCCATTACAGCTAGCATGTAATATTCAGTAATCACCATGGCAATGAAAAAATAACACTGGACTAAACAGGCAGCATAGGAAATAGTTTTCTTCTCAGATAATAAGTTCACCAACATCTTGGGAGTCACATTAGTGGAATAACACAAATCCAAGCAGGACAAACTGGCAAGAAAGAAGTACATGGGAGTGTGGAGGCGTGAGTCTATCCTGATCAATACCAACATCCCAAGGTTCCCCCCCACGGTGATCAAGTAGATCACCAGGAACAGCACAAAGATGATGAGCTGAAGCTCTGGACGGTCTGTTAATCCCAAGAGAACAAACTCAGTCACCAAGGTGGAATTTCCTCGGACCATTTTCTTAGCTATCAGCATTGTTCACTTAGATGAATTAAAATAAAGTAAGAAGTGAATGAGAAGTCCATCATATATTTCTTCTCTCTCTTTCTCCCATTCTCCTCCTTCTCACACTCCCAATCACTCTCACACATGACTAGTATCAGCATCTGAGATTGCAGGAACTGAGACTTTTCAGAAGGTGGTAGCCCCTAGAAGCTAGGGTTTAATGTGCAGATGGTTTCCAAGAGAATGGCTCATGTGACACCACCTTGTTTCAGAATGGGGACCTGATGACCTAAAGTCTATCTAAAAATGGATTGAACCACCAACGGTCACTTACAGTTTTCTATAAAATCATGGGCTTCATCAATAGGCATGAGAATGGTACCAGATGAAATGGTGACATGTGTTTGGAAACACTTCTGCAGTCAACAGTGTGTGCAAATTTAGAAGTTCAACTTTTGAGAATTACACTCCACACTGGTTTTAGGAGAGAACCCAAAATAACAAGGCTTTGAAGGAATATATCTGGAGGCTGTTTTTACTGTGAGATTAATAAAGTAGAAGAAACTGTGGTATTCATATGTGAACAGACAAAGATAATGATCCCAAATTTGAAAATAACAAAGCCCTGTATAAATCACTAATGAAGGAATTTTCATTCAGAAACATTTGTATGAAGAAAGGAAGATAGACATAGATTGGGGAATAAAGAAGTGGTCAAGGAAGAGGGTTATTCTTTTGGATAAAAGTATCAATTCACATAATATCAATTATAATGAAAATAAAATGAGAAATTATTTTTCCAGGAGTTGGGAGAATATATTTTCATCATGGATTCTCAATGTTGTTATGTTATTGTACGTGATAGACTAAATAAGATAAGGGATCAGATCTCAAATGCCTCTGGGAGCCTGTTAGATAATAAGGATGAGTGAAGTGGTCTGGGTATAAGGATGAACAGAAATGAACTAGAGAGTGACTCCCAGGCTAAAAAGCCAGCAACCACTCAGGCCGGTAGAATTTTTATTACATGATACTGTGAGCCTCATGTTCCAAGATCTTAAGAGCTTCCAAAGGTAAACAGGTATCAGGATTCATTATTTAAAGTAAATCCTACCATACTCAGTGTTGGCAAATAATCTCATTTTTAAGCTTAATCTTCAACCAGAGCATAAAAAAATAAGTCTGTATTTCTGATTCACTGAAGATACAAATAAGAATTCTATGCAAGGGCGATGTCACCGGCTCTAACTGCAGGATCGAAGCTGTTCCTGGATATTGAACCAAGTGCTCTCAAAAGTCAGCTACTTCGACTCAGTGATGTTTCCAGAATGTTGTATGATTTATTCATTATAATAAGATAATCTTTGGATATAAATAGCACTGGATACTACATGTATGTGAGTCACTTTACTGGGGAAATAAAGGTAACTGGTTACAGTGCTGGTCTTGAGAAAGCTGGTTGGTATCATCATAGTAAAGGAGGCACATGAAGAGAAAGTTAAGGTTATATGTGATAAGTTCAATAATTAAGATTTGAACAAAGTAACTCATTGTGTCCAGAAAATCAGGATAGCCTCAAAGAATCATAACCTTTAACTGAGACTTACAGGATAAATAAGAATTTTCTAGAAAGATAAGGGTATGTAAGGCTTTCAGATAGTGTGAACAGTACACACAAAGACAGGAGGCTTTTGAGAGAAATCAAAGGTATTCCGCGTCAATGCTGGGATGAATTTTCTATGGATTAAACTACTACAATGTTGGTCATTGAGAGGAAACTACAATAACTTGAGAATTAGGACTTGTGTAAAGAACAAAAGTTCTCTTTCCTCACTTACCAGAAAGCTGAGTCTATTTAGACAATATTTGCCTCAGCATTACATGTTAATCTTCCATTTTGATGACATTAAGACACTCATCTAACATTTAGATTTGTACAGCTTCTCTAAATACTAGCACCTGGTGGCTAAGCATATTGTATTTAACAACCAATAAAGGCAATAAAAATATAAAAGAGAAATATGAATTTAATTTGCATTTCTCACCATCTCCTTTAAATAGGTTCAGCAAGCATGCTCTATAATTTGAGAAGGAAAAGACTACATTTTGAATATAGTACTTTTTTCCATGCAAACAGGCCATTCAGTTTTACAAAACAGTGATGCTGTTCTATTTTATTTTAGTTTATTTTACCTTTAGAAAAACCCTGCAACTAATACACAGCATCAAAATTCAAGTCTTCGTAATTCACATTAAACCTGAATGATACTTCCTGTTCACATATGCAATAGGAAAGGGGGGGGGGCGATGGGACACAGATAAACCTTCAGTTTGCTGTCACCAGAATTTTTAGACTAGTATTTTCATAACTGTATGCATCAGAACAACTGGATAGCAGGCAATAAAATACATCTATGCTAAACCTAAATTTGAAAAAAAGCTGAGTTTTTAAAAATGTTTATTTATTTTTGAGAGAGAGAGAAAGAAACAGAGAGAAAGAGACTGAGAGAAAGAGACTGAGAGAGAGAGAACACAAGCTAGGGAGGAGCAGAGAGAGAGGGAGACACAGAATCCCAAGTAGGCTCCAGGCTCTGAACTGTCAGCACAGAGCCTGATGCAGGGCTTGAACTCATGAACCGTGAGATCATAACCTGAACCAAAGTCGGACGCTTAACCGACTGAGACACCCAGGCGCTCCCCTCCCCTCCCCCAAATGCTGTGTTTTGAAAAACAGAGGGGGGAAATGGGTTTCTCTGTTGCAGGGAGTCTCAGAGCCTTTTATATGCCCACATGCACTGTGAAGCTACCCAACGTGGGCAAGAACATGCAGTTTTTCCTATGCTCACTCATTCAAAGAACCTGAAGCATCTCTATTCTCGTTAGACTTAGAAACCTTAATTCTGCACTGACCACCCAAGATCGCTAAAACCCTTGCACCTCAATAGTGAAACAAAACACAGGAATGTAAAATCTATCCCGCACCAATTGGCAAATCACCTTGTTTCAGCAGTGCCACTGGTAGCGTACTAAAGCACTCTTGAATTTATCATTGATTCATGCTCTCAAAAAAACAAACAAACAAACAAACAAACAAACAAAAAACAACTGTTGGAGGAAATACAGAGCTTGGAAGAAGAACCTCGTGAATGGGAAGGAATGGAAGCAAACAGAAAACAGCTAAGAAATCCTAGGGAAATAGAATGTGACGTGACATGAGGGCTCCATATATTAATTGTAGGTGGACACAAGTCTTTTCTGCTCCAAGCACGTAATCTGTGCAGCTGGACCCTAAACACTAGCTTCTGTTTGCACATCATATCATATCAAGTAAATAATAATGGTTGCTTATTAAATGTCTATTTGAGATAAGGTATATGGTAAATTACCATATATGTGGCTTTAACATAAGTTCCACTTATTTTGAATATTCTCATATAATTTGCACCTATTTTAACTTTTCTGTGTTGAAATTATTACATATTCTTTTTAAAATCATGCTTCCTTAGTTGTATCTCCTCTGTCTTTTTTACAGACATGTCTTGCAATCCATGACCCTGTTTCTAAAACCAATTGAATTCAGGGGCACTTGGGGGGCTCAGTCAGTTAAGCATCCAACTTCAGCTCAAGTCATGATCTCGCTACTCTTGAGTTGAGCCCCACATCAGGCTCTGTGCTGATAGCTCAGAGCCTGAAACCTGCTTCAGATTCTGTGTCTCCCTTTCTCTCTGTCCCTTGCTTGCCCACAATATGTCTCTCTGTCTCTCAAAATAAATAACCATTAAAAAATTAAAAAATAAAATAAAATAAAACCCATCTAATTGAGTTTCTTGCCTGATTCAAATTTTAAAGGCCAAAAGTGTCTGGAAACACAATTCTCAATATCTTTAAAAAAAAGATATTTGAGATTTGAAATGGGCATCTGACAAGTACTATTGGTAAATGTTAAATATTTTTGGTAGATATCTACGATAATTCCAAACCAAACCTGCTGCAGTAGAAGGAAAGCCTTTTTACTATTGGAAATAAGTATCTGAATAATTTTGGAATACTTCATAGAAATTCAGTTGAAGATTATTCTTATTTCTATAAGGAAAAGCTTGTAGAGCTTTCTTGCACTTCTGGGCTCGTGTTTAATGACCGTGGGAACTGCTCTTGAAAAACTTCCTATTTAAAGTACTTCACCCAGCATTCCACGTAGTTGGAAAGATGATTCATTTATTTGATATTTATTTAAGGAGTAGCAAAATTTATCCCCCATGATTCCTAATTTCTAACTTCTATTTCAATATAGAATACCAAGTAATTCATGCTGAATTATTGGAGAGATTTTTGAACTAGTTTTATAAATAGTTGTACACATTTTTCTCTCCATGTGAGAAATATCACACACACACAAACTAAATTTCAGTGAGTTAGGCAACCAGACATCCTCCTAAAGAAAGATTTCCCTCTGACTTTGGTATCCAATTTGAAATTTCTGGATAATTAGAAGTCAGTGCGAGTAGCAATGAGTTTTTTTATCTATGTCCCTCATTTCAAGAAATATACTGAAAATAAAATTCATCATAAGGTTTTACTGACTCAATAATGTTAAATTGATTTTCTCTGAATTCGAATGATCATAGATAAACAAAATAACAGAGACAACATAGATTTTTCATGCAATTGAACTTGATTCACAAGGATATTGATATGCGTATGTATTTATTTTCTATTATGTAACAATGCAAGAAAACAGAGCATTACCTTGTAATTTAGTAGGCATTATTGAGAAAAAAAACAGGCATCATTTATGGTAAATTGGTAAACATGATAAATATTTGGTGAAAATTTGGAGTTCTAAGAATTTACTTTCCCACTCAAAATCAATCGATCAAAGTGTGAAGCTCACTTCTATAAGTGTTCATTGATATCTTGCACACCCTGCTGGTTGAAATGTTCATTTGGGGAATAGTTTGCCGTCTTCAGGGTCCAGTTTAAAGGCAAATGTTTAAGATAGCAGCACAACACTGAATTGTTTTCATTTTTGCTAACTATTCCAAGTGTATAAGGTACTTCATGGTAGGAAATGACAGAACAGGTAAATAGGTCTTGTAGCTGGTGGAGCCATGCATCTCACGTGAATATTAATTTCCAAGAAGGAGCACCTTTCTTGTCTACTCTGCCATAATAAACTCCAGTCTCTTCCCCTCTCTTAGTTTCCCATTCCGATGTCTCACAAATTTAAGAGCAGGGTGCATTACCTGATTACAATGAATGAACTTAAATTATAGAATCTTTTTACACATTATGGTTTTGTGCCAGTCAATGGTATCAGTAAAAACTCTTTTGAATCTTCATTTAGAAAACAATTATTGGGGCACCTGGGTGGCTCAGCTAGGTTAAGTTTCCAACATGGGCTCAGGTTACAATCTCACAGCTCGTGAGTTTGAGCCCCACATTGGCCTGTGTACTGACAGCTGAGAGCCTGGAGCTTGCGTCGGATTCTGTGTCACTCTCTCTCTCTCTGTGCCTCCTCTACTCTCTCTCTCAGTATCTCTCTCTCTCTCTCTCTCAGAAGTAAATAAACATTAATTTTTAAAATTTTTTTTTAAATTTAGAAAGCAATCATTTAACCTTGATATAGTGACTTTCTGTGAACTTGAGTCCTTATCTATTCAATATCATACTTTGGCTAAATGATTTCTAAAATGCCCATCATTTACAACATTATGATTCAGCTTTTATGTAGCTACAAATCCTATACCCATTACTAGCCATGTATCTCTGAGTTTAATATTAAATGTCCCCCAAAACTTTCTCTCCCAAATAATTTAAAAAGAGATTTATAAAGTTCTATAAGAATTTTAATTTTGCTAGAATGAATAAAATATTTCTTTCTTGAATTTTTCTCTTTTCAATTATTTGATAATTTTGGGGGGTGGACTGTTCTTCCAACAGATATTATTCTTTTTTTAAATGTTTATTTATTTTTGAGAAAGACAGGAGAGAGCAGGGAAGGGGCAGAGAGAGGGGGAGACAGATGATAGCAAGCAGGCTCAGCGCCATCAGCACAGAGCCTAACACAGGCTCAAACACACCCACCATGAGATCATGACCGGAGTGAAACCAAGGGTCAGATGCTCCACCAACTGAGCCACCTAGATGCCCCAACAGATATTATTCTTTAAAGAATTATGAGATTATCAGGTGCTTCCTCTCGTATGGTTATACAACATGTGTTCAATTATTGAATGGATGAAGAGAATGTTATTTGAAAATCGATTAGTGTAAACACATAATTCCAATGGGACTTTCTATTTTCTAGTGACCATTCTAAACAAAAATACATACGCATTCATTGCAACAGGCCAAGAAATTAAGCTAACATTCAAAGCTGCTTTTGTGGTGACCTGACTCCTGTGATTAAGATCCAAAACTCAAACAGGAAGAAAAACTGCGAGGATAGAAGTCAGAATTTTCATTCTTACCTGACCCCAGGAAAAATTCTGTCAGAGACACTAGTGGTCCAAATGTTAAGGTGCTGGGAGTGACTTATACCCAAATTGTAATCGGAAGCTCCTATTCCTAAACTATTTTTCAACATACACTGATGAAATAATTACAATATTACTAAAACAGAAAACTCCAGGGAGATCGTAACTTATGCAGACTTGTACTAATTAGAGTCTGGGGATTTCCACCATGGGACTGTATCAGTTTGTAACAATTTTGAGCTGATTTCTTGGAGTGATTAGGAGGTTCTTCTCATGAAATTTTTGCATTACAGACCTCCATTTATTCTAACCAGATAAGCAGAACAATTAACGATATCATAAAATAATGATACAATTCATGGCCTTTGATGTTTTTGTGACTTTTCGTGGTCTAAATTGTGTTCTATCCATTTAATTGCTATTGAATGAATGTTTGCTGAAAGGACTTTCATATCTAGAATGAAGTGGTTAAATTATAGCAGCCAGTGAGTAAAATCATTTGGGCAGGATATCATAATGAGTTTCCTAGAGATGATGCAAGATATTAAGTTCCTGTCTTAACTGTGTTATTTGGTTTTTGGGTGTTGAATATGATATCTTCATAGATCTTGGATAATAACCCTGTAGCGGCCAGTTAAATAGAGAGACATGGGACACCAAGGCTTTTCTTTCCAGAAAATAGCTTTATTCGTGCTGGCATGGGCTTAGTGAGTTAGGACCCAAGAGGCTGAGCCTCAAGGACAGCGAGGGGTTGCCTTTTGGACAACTTTTGATCCTTTGTCTCCCATATATGGTAACATACAGTGTGAATGGGGAGTCTATGTTAGAGTCATGAAGAATGTCATGCACACATACACAGCCGGTTCTCTCCTCTTGTCTTGAGGTTTTCACTAAATTCTTTATGGAGAGGCCCTTTATCAAATATGTCTTTTGCAAATAACTTCTCCCCTTCCATAAGCCGCCTTTTAGTTTTCAAAGCTAACATCGAGCTTTTGATGTTGATGAAATCCCAATAGTTCATTTCTGCTTTTGTTTTCATTGTATTCTGTTTTGCGTCTAGAAAGAAGTTGTTCTGGCTGGTGTCAAAGAGGTTGCTACCGGTATTCTCTGGGATTTTGATGGTTTCCTGGCCCCCATTTAGGTCTTTAATCCATTTTTAATTTAATTTTGTGTGTGGTGTAAGAAAGTGGTCCGATTTCATTCTTCTGCATGTCACCATCCAAAGTTTTTCATATTTGTCAAAGATGAGTTGACCATGTACTTTTGTGTCTATTTCTAGATTTTCTATTCTGTGTCATTGGTCTGTGTCTGTTTTTGTGCCAGTACCATACTGTTTTGAGGACTACAGCTTTGTGATATAACTTGAAATCCAGAATTGTGATACCTCCGGTTTTGTTTTTCTTTTTCAGGATTGCATTGGCTATTTGGGTCTTTTGTGGTTCTCTAAAAATTTTAGGATTGTTTGATCTATCTCTGGAATGAATGCTGGTGATATTTTGATAGGGATTGCGTTAAAGATGTAGATTTCCTTGGATAGTAGAGACATTTTAACAGTGTTTGCTCTTCCAATCCATGGGCATGGAATGCTTTTCCATTTCTTTCTGTCCTCTTCAATATCTTTCAAAAATATTCTATAGTGCTCAGAGGACAGATTTTTTTTTCTACCTTTCTAGTTAGGTTTATTCCTAGGTATCTTATAGCTTTTGGTGCAGTTGTAAATAGGATCAATTCCTTGATTTCTTCCTGATGATTTGTTATTGGAGTATAGAAATGCAACAGATTTCTGTACATTGATCTTATATCTTGTGACTGCTAAATTCATGGATTAGTTCTAGTAATTTTTTGGTGCAGTCGTTTGGGTTTTCTACATAAAGTATTATGTCAGTTGCAAATAGTCAAATTTGACTTCTTCCTTGATGATATGCATACCTTTATATCTGTTTTGTTGTCTGATTGCTGAGGCTAACACTTCTAGTACTATATTAAGCAAAAATGGTGAGAGTGGGCATCATTATCTTTTTCCTGACTATAGGGAAAAGACTCTCAGTTTTTCCCCATTGAGGATAATATTATCTGTGGGTCTTTCATATATGGCTTTTATGATGTTGAGGTAAATTCCATTTATCCCCACTTTGTTGGGGATTTTGTTAACAAGAATGGATGCTATATTTTGTCAAATGCCTTTTCTGCATCTATTGATAGAATCATATGGTTCTTATCTTTTTTCTTAATGTTTGTATCACATTGATTGATTTATGCATATTGAACCAGGTCTGCAGCCCAGGAATAAATCCCACTTATCATGGTAAATAATCCTTTTAATGAACTGTTGAATTCAATTTGTGTCTCTTGTTGAGAATTTTTCGATCCATGTCACCAGGGATATTGGTCTATGGCCTATAATTCTCCTTTTTAGGGGAGTCTTTGTCTGGTTTTGGAATCAAGGTAATGCTGGCTTCATAGAATGAGTTTGGAAGCTGTCTGTTCATTTCCATTTTTTCAACAGTTTGAAAAGAATATGTATTAACTCTTCTTTAAATGTCTGGTAGAATTCTTCTGGGAAGCCATTTGGACCAGGACTCTTATTTGTTGGGAGATTTTGAATAACCGATATAATTTCTTTGCTGGTTATAGGTCTGTTCAAATTCTCTATTTCAAGAGAGAGAGAAAGAGAGAGAGAGAGAAGAGAAATCTTGCCATTTGCAACAATGTGACTGGAGCTAGAATGTATAATGCTAAGCAAAATAAGTCAATTGGAGAAAGACCAATATCACATGATTTCACTCATATGTAGAATTTAAGAAAGAGGAGAGATGAACATATGGGGTTCAGGGAAAGAGTACAAAGGGAAAGAAACTAGGATAGAGTCTTAATGCTAGAGATCAAACTGAGGGTTGACCGAAGGAAGTGGGCAGGAGATGAGTTTAATGGGTGATGGGTATTAAGGGGGGCACTTGTGTGATGAGCCCTGGGTTTGTATGTAAATAATGAATCACTGATTTCTACTTCTGAAACCAATATTGCACTGCATATCCACAAAATAAAATATTTTAAAAGTACAATTTTAAATATTTAAAAACATTTAAAAAGAAAATGCACAGTGAAACTACATATTCCTACACATCCCTCCCACCATGAAGCAGAAACTCTTTAAGGACACAAATATTTTGACTTTCTCTTATACTCTCCACATTGACAGTACAGCAGTAAATACAAAGTTTCCCTAATGCCTGTTAACCCTGTATATGAATCAATGAAGGCCAGTTAACCTGGAGAATGTTTAGCATCATGTGAACTTGTCATATTTTGTTGCTAAACTATCAACAACATGATATCAAGAACTACTGAATGACCTGCTTGAATGCCAGGCTCACAGTTCACTATTTGCATCTACTAGAGAAAACTACTTAATCCGTTCTTGCTTCAGTTTATCATCTGTAAAATGAAGATAATAGTGCTAATGTTCTATAGAGTTGTGTGAGGGATAAGTAAACTCATGCTTGTGAGTTGCTAGGCCTAATGGCTAGCATATAGTAATTGTTCCGTGTCTATCACCTATATTTAATTACCCTCATTGTGATTTCTTTCCTATGGTTTCTTAAATAAATTTGTCACTTATTCCACTTTGTTGTCCTGCAGTTTTCCTTTCTGAGCGAGAAAGAAGTATGCTCAATAAAACCTGAAATTACCAGCGAGGGGATAACCAAGACTTGCTGTGGATTCACAAAATTAAGTACACAACGCACACTTCTTAAGTTATTCAGCAAGTATCTGTTGATCAGCGATCATATCCCAGGGCCCATGCTAGCTGCAGAGATCAGTTTTTGCCCATAAGGATGCAATGTAGCGGTGTCAAGAGAGGTATTGGCAGTAAATTACACAGAGTGTGTTAGACTAGGATGGGGGGCAGATCACTAAGAGCACATGGAGGAGAGAGGTCAAACTCAGTTCTGTGGAGGCAGAGAAAGCATCTTTTGAGAAGACATCTATTTGAGCCTTTTCTACTGCCAGAAGCAACTTGGATCTGCTGGGAATGAGGAAGGTGGTAACTCGAGGGGAAGCTCAGGGAATATTTACACGCAGAGATGGGCAAAGGGCAATGTATGACTGCAGGTTGAGGAACAGCCGCTATTTTCAATTGAAAACAGAGTCTACTCCGTATGTGAGGACTGGCATCAAACTTAACCCTGCCCCTTAGGTGCTACCTGACACTGGAGGAGTTAGTCCATCAATATTCCTTTAGTGGAGTTTCTGTCTTTTATGCTGAAAGTTCAGGATGGAGTCCTCTCCCCTTAAGGTTATTTTGAGGACATTAAATTACCTACGTGAAAGCTGTCCACATGTAGAAAGTGCTCACCAAGGCGTTTGCCAATGACCTGCAAGTTTTACAACGCTGCTTATGACTGACCCTCCCCAAGACTTTGACGTTCATCAGAGGGGACATTCTGAGAGTTCTGGATTTAAGAAAGAAAACAGTTTTAGGCTGAAAGAAAAAAATGGGAAATCAGACCATTGTCAAATTTTGAAGATAAAACTTTTTGGATCCCTCCCCAGAGCGCTTAGGGCAAATAGGAAATATGAAATTATGAAAAATACGACTGAGGTATATGATTAGTTTTCTGATCCCAGAGGGTCCCAATGAATCCCCGCAGGGGAGATTCCCTATGTAACACACATTGCTGCTATTCTTAAATCCTTCTGAGACTTGCTTTAAGACCTGCCCCTACCTCCCACATCCTGGTATAAATGCAGCTACATTTTACAACTTAGAAAGGCCTCAGTGAACTTCCTCAATCAGAGGTGAAAAAAATAAGTGTATTTCACAATCAGAAGTAAGTCTTGTGTTTTTATGTTCTTTATTTTTAGACAGGAGGAGATTGCTGAAAGTGTCAAACTAAGGCACAGAAATTTGCACCTTGTTTGCTAGAAATATGCCCATGCAACCCCTTCTGTGCTCAGGTCCTGAGTTTAAACCTCAATTAGTTTTTCTGACAAGAAGCTTATTGACATTTCCATTGATCTCCCTGGGTAATATTTTACAGAGCTGTCACTGGTGCAAAAGAACAAAAACCGTAAAAGTTCTACCACCATAGAAAAATGCATGGACATTTTCAGGGATGAAATGGAGCTTATCCCCCCCCCCAAATTTTTTGTAGTTACATCTATTATCTATCTATCTATCTATCTATCTATCTATCTATCTATCTATCTATCATCTACCTATCATCATCATCGTCAATCTATTTTTTGGCAAAATATAAGTGTGTACACTTATTCTAGTTGAGGATCCATAGTTTCAATGGTTTCATTAAGTTTATCATGAGATTTATATTTCAAAAAAGGAGGAAAAATAAGCTTAAGGACCATTCTTTCAATGAATCCTTGTAAGAGTTTTCTTAACTTCACATTATGGTTTTTTTCCCAGAAACAAAGTCTTTTGTCATTCACTTATAATTGATTGGGCTACAAAATTCCTGTAGACACCTTGGCCATTGAGCTCTCTTGTCCTCTATCACATTCTCAGTGGGCTGAATTCTTGCTGGGGTTTTAATTTTTTTTTTTCCCTTACCCCTTCTTCTTCTTTTCACAGAGATTAGGGTGATCACCTTCTATCCACCATCTTCAGTTCTGTTAGTCTCTGCATTCCAGGAACACCGTGCTTCATTGGCCAGCGACTTGTGCAGTTGACCTTAACCTGTTTCAGAAACCTATTTAGATAGGTTTTATGCTCTGCTGTCACCACCTTGAAATGCTTACTAATTTTGAACAATGATCAATTACATTCTTATTTTGCATTGGACCCTGTATATTGTGTAGCTAATCCTTATTCTGGGTTTTACCATTTGCAGTTTTCTTCTGTCCTTTTAGGACTCCTTTGATTGTTCTTCCTCCAAACGGTAGAGGCTTTCCCAGGTTGTAAACTAAATAAACCAACAACCCATTGTTCCAATGCTCATCTTTTGCTCTGGCCTGATACAGGCAGCTGGGTCTTCTGTGTCACTCTTTCAATGTAAACAGATGTTATTCATTATTTTTCCCTCTCCCCACTTATCAGAACTTCTTCTCTACTTTCAAGTGGATATTTCTGGATCTCATCAAGTCACACAGATCATGAGTCAAGACCATTTCATATCTGATAGGCAGTAATGAAATGACATGCAACATTTGAGTTTTTCTGCAAATATACCCCTCAAGTTCATTCCCTCTAGTGTCTTTATAATTATATCTGAAATGCCCACATCTGATATTTTTCTTTCCATTTGTCTCTGTCCTGGGAACCACTATCTACATTCTTTCTGGGATTTCCTGGGCGCAAACAAATATGAGATTATCTCCTAAGCCACCCTGATGATTTGTAGCATTTATAGAAATATGCTGTTTAAAGGGTGATTTCCTGCTAGATACTTCCTGAAGAGACACTGCAACTATCCCCTGACTCCTGTTGTTCAGTGGAGGATAATGATATCCTTGGTAGGGACTCATAGGTGGAGATAAAACAGGCTTTCAAAGAAGTGAGTCATTTACATTTAATGCAACATCTAAGCCTGGATTTTGAACTCCTCTGCTTGAAATCTGTACACATACACACATCAGCAGCAGTTCCAAAGAAAGATCGCATGTGATAACTTTGCCTCTGATCTTTTTCCTTCCTAAAACACCCTTCTTTAAATGAGCTTATTGTTTATTCTCTTCCTTCAGTTTGTTGCTAAAAGAGGTCACCAGTTCATAAGTACCTCACTGATGTTACTACTGAAAAGTTGAACATCCTCTCCACAAAACTCCATTTTCTTTTTCTCCATAACAATGCCATTTGAATCACCATTTACTTCATGGCACTAGTATTGGGTCTGTCCACTGTGTGTGCCTGCCAGAAAGGCATGGATTTTGAAGGCAGTTTTGTTCACTTTTGCATCGACAGTCCCTAATGACATGAGTCTTATTTCATGAACATCTAGTTTGAGGTCCACAATGACTCTGGAGGGAGACAGAACAGGTATCATTATTCCCACTTACAAATAAGGACATGAAGTAACTCATGGTTAAGTTTCATTGCTCATTATCAGCAAATGATATTAGTGTAGTCAAGAGATGTTAAGTACTCTCCCTCTGGATAAAGGAGATGAAGCACAAAATGGCATTGCCATTGTCTCTCTAAAAGCTAAACTAAAGTAGTTTTCAGTGACTCATCTTGAAATGAGACAAGAATTGGGCAGGTTTCAAAATAATTGAATATGAGAGGAAGGGCAAGAAAGAAGCATTTGAGAAAGGATGAGCAAACTAAGTGCTATTTATGATGTAAAACAGAGCAAAAAACCATATGGATTGTCATACCTCTGGATAGATACAAGTTGTAACAACTTAAATACCAACTATGCAAAACTTACCTCTTTGTTGGCACATGATGTCATTGTCGTAGACTGTTCTCAGAATAGTGAGTGGGAATTCATTTGATTTGATGATTCTTCACTCATTTATTTGTCATAATTTTATTAGACCAAAGTGAATATCCTTTTTAAAATTGTGAATCTGGTAACATCTTCATTATAATCTCCTGGATAATTTTTACATATTAAGATCCCCATATCCACATGAGAGTACATTAAACAAATTTTCTGTGACTTTTCTTGATTAAAAAGCTTTCCAAGCAATTGTTTTGTACACTAAAATTTAAAAAGTTCTTAATTCTCGTGAGGACTTGACATTATGATTTTGGGATACAGAGATGAGTAAAACATGTATAAGTAATCTATTTTTCATGCTTACACTATTCCTTTATTTTCTTTCCTAAAATTCAGTATGGAGTATGTGCTAAGAAGTCACAGTTCTATAATGAGCTGTACTTTGTCCCTGTCCTGGAGGAAGGACTATATGAGGATGGAAAGTAGATAAAAAAGGTGATAGAATATGTTACAGGGTGAATTAGAGATATGTAGGTGTGATGGATGCATAAAGCATACTATACCTTATAAGAAAAATACAGTTTGAAAGGACAAAAATATTGAAGGGAGAGGGGTTCATGAGGCTCAGTTGTAAACATGGATCATGGAATAGGCATTAAGTATAGCTATCTATAGGTATAGTTATAGATGTAACTTTAGGGATCCAGAGACAAATATAGTAATTCGATACAAAGACAAATGAAATAATGGCTTAGTACAAGGACAAATTCTGTTTATGGTAATACTCATTTGGAATGACCCATGAAAAATGTATTGGGAAAGATAATTTCAATAAACAGACATATGAATTGTGCCTTCCTGACTGCTTTATTTCCATTGTTTGCAATGCAGACTCAGGCTCCGAAAATGTCCCTCACCAACGACAGTGCAATAACAGAATTCATTCTCCTGGGGCTCACAGACCGCTCCGAGCTCCAGCTGCTCCTCTTTGTGCTGTTTCTGGTTGTGTACCTTGTCACCCTCTTGGGCAACCTGGGCATGATGCTGTTGATCAGACTGGAGCCTCGCCTCCACACACCCATGTACTTCTTCCTCACCAATTTGGCCTTTGTAGACTTGTGTTACACCTCAAATGCAACCCCACAGATGTTGGCTAATTTCTTATCAGAGAAGAAGACCATCACCTTTGTTGGCTGCTTTACACAATGTTACATTTTCATCGCGCTTCTCCTCACTGAGTTTTACATGCTGGCGGCGATGGCCTATGACCGCTACGTGGCCATATGTAACCCTCTGCACTATAGTATGAAAATGTCCAGGCGTACCTGCATCTGTTTGGCCACATGTCCTTATGTCTATGGCTTCTCAGATGGGCTGTTCCAGGCCATCCTGACCTTCCGCTTGAACTTTTGCAGATCCAACGTCATCAACCACTTCTACTGTGCTGACCCGCCACTGATTAAGCTTTCTTGCTCTGATACTTATATCAAAGAGCATGCCATGCTCGTTTCAGCTTGCTTCAACCTCTGCACCTCCCTCAGCATCATCGTGGTGTCCTATGCCTTCATTATCGGTGCGATCCTCCGGATCAAATCGGCAGAAGGAAGGCGCAAAGCATTCTCCACCTGTGGTTCCCACATGATGGCCGTGACCCTGTTTTATGGGACGCTCTTCTGCATGTATGTAAGACCACCAACCGATAAGACTGTCGAAGAATCCAAAATAATAGCTGTCTTCTATACCTTTGTAAGTCCAGTACTTAATCCATTGATATATAGTCTGCGGAACAAAGATGTAAAACAAGCCTTGAAAAATGTCCTCAGAAGATATAGGATCACTAAATGGGACTGCCTCCGATATCCAATAAATCGTAACTAAAACTTTGGCTCAAATATCTTAGCATTTTCTGATGATGTATTTTTATTTTCTCTATGAATAAGTGTCAAATATCTCAGCTAAAAATTTCAGGTCTGGGGAAAAAAATGAGCGTCACTTATTAACATACATTCTTGCACCTGAACATTTGGTCCCTGGACCACCAGCAGCAGCAGCATCACCTTGGACTTTGTTAGAGAATGTATTAGCACCACATTCTGCACCTCTGTATCCAAATCTGTGTTTTAATCTACTCATAGGTGATGTGTCAACACATTAAATTTGAGAAGCACTGTTCTCATTGAAAAGTCTCCCTCGGTGTGGCATGGAACATTCCTGTGTTCTTATTGTTTACAACAATAAACAGGATAAAGGTGCTTTCAGCTCAGTTGCTTATATTTATTTTGTTAATTAAACAATAGGTCATTATCTAGTACAATAATGATTTCAGGAGTAAAATTGAATGATTCATCCATTATTTATAACACCCAGTGCTCATCTTGACAAGTGTCCTCCTTAATGTCCCATGTCCATTTAGCCCATGTCCCCACCCACAGCCCCTCCAGCAACCCTCAGATTTTTCTTTATATTTAAGAGTCTCTTATGTTTTGTTCCTCTCCCTGTTTTTATATTATTTTTGTTTCACTTCCCTTATGTTCATATGTTTTGTATCTTAAATTTAACATATGAGTCAAGTCATATGATATTTGTCTTTCTCTGACTGACTAATCTTACTTAGCATACTATACTCTAATTCCATTCACTAGAGTGAATGGCAGGTTTTAATCTTTTCATTGACAAGCAATACTCCATTGTATATATATACCACATCTTCTTTATACATTCATCTGTCAATGGAAATCTGGGCTCTTTCCATACTTTGGCTACTGTGGATAGCAGTGCTATAAACATTGGGGTACATGTGCCCTTTCAAAAGAGCATATCTATATGCTTTCGATAAATACCTGAGAGTGCCATTGCTGGGTAATAGTGTAGTTTTTTTGTTTTTTTGAGAGTCCTCCATTCTGTTTTCCAGAGTGGCTGCACCATTTTGCATTCCCACCATCAGCGCAAAAGGGTTCCCGTTTCTCTGCATACTTGCCCACATCTGTTTTTCCTGAGTTGTTAATTTTAGCATCCTGACAGGTGTGAGGTGGTATCTCATTGTGATTTTGATTTGTATTTCCTTGACGATGAGTGATGATGAACAGTTTTTCATGCGTCTTTTAGCCATCTGGATGTCTTCTTTGGAAAAGTGTCTATTCATGTCTTTTGCCCATTTCTACAGTGGATTCTTTGGGTTTTTTTTTTTTTTTTTTTGAGGTGTTGAGTTTCATAAGCTCTTTATAAATTTTGGAGACTAACACTTTATCCGATATGTGATTTGTAAATATCTTTTCCACTTTTATCCATTTGTAGCATCATAAATGTGTTTTGCCAAGACAGACAAGTTCTGTACCTAGATTCTACTGAAACTTGTGGCTCTGAGAAACTCCTGAACCTAATTTTCAGTAGACAGGGCTGGATCGAACAATTGGACTGTTTTCTCTCTGGACAGAGTTGGTGCTGCCATTGGGAGAGGTGAAAACCAAGGTAATTGACTTTCTTTTGACAGACTTGGGCCTTCGTCCTTGAGATCTTATAGCCAGTTTCACATAGGAATGTAAGGAGCTACCGAGTTCCTTTCATGCAATCCTCACAAGACCCTCCAGCCAGCAGTAAGTCATCTACATACTGAAGCAAGACAGCCCTGTTGATCCACTAGGAAGGTTCTTAGGTCTGAGGTTAATGCAGTGGCAAAAATAGTTGGGGGAGATTTTGAGCCCCTGAGGAAATCTAGTCCAAGTCAACAAGATCTTGTCACCATTCCCAGGTTTCTCCCACTGGAAGGTTAAGAATGGTTGACCCTGGGGGGGGGCCAGGCAGGTGCAGAAGAAGGCATCCATGAGGTCTAGGCATGTGAAAAAGCCAGCTTTTGTGGGGATAAGGCCCAAGAGAGTGTATGGTTTTGGTACAGCTGGGTGCAGGGTGATGGTGGCCTCGTTACCGCATGCAGGTCTTGTACTGGCAAATAATCGTTAGTGCCTGGATCTGGACTAGTAGGAGAGGTACATTCCAAGATGACTTATAGAGTCAGAGGATTCCGTATTTTAGAAGTCTCTCCAGGCACTTATGTATCCTCACCTGTGCCTTAAGAGGGATGAAATATTGTTTTTGGTGGATGTGCTTTGCCCCTGGCTTTAGTTCTACATTTCCAGGAGGTATGTTCCAGGCCAGTCCTGGTGGGTAGTCCTCAGCCCACAGCCCCGGTACTCTGAAGGGCAATTTAGGTCCCTTTTGTGGCTTCTTCATGAGACTGAAGAGAAACCACTCATCTCCTCGGGGAATTGTGAAAGTCATCATCTGTGCTTCTGGATTTTGTAGGGTAGTGCAGTTTGTCCATGGGAGTTGAAAGTTATCTGGGCTTACAGCTTTTTCAACAGGTCTTGGCCCATTAAAGCCACAGGGCAGTGGAGGAGGTATAGAAATTCATGGATGAGTTCATGACTGCCTAAATTACATTGCAGGGGCAGCAGGAAGGGACAGCCTATCTGATTGCCCATGGTCCTCACAGTGGTGGTTTTGTCTCTGTGAAACATGGTCCACGAGTTAGGTCACCACTGAATGTTTCACCCCAGTATCTACCATGAAGTCTATGGGTCATTCCCCCACATTCATTCAGACCATAAGCCCTGGCACCTAAAAAATAAAGCCCCGTCTGTCTAGGTCCTCCTCATACTCTTTTCTCTTTTTAGCCCCACAAAATCATCTTCCGGGATTCCAATGAGTCCTTGATTCTGCTTGATACTGGCCTTGGACCACATGGCCTCTTTCTTTTCGCTGGAGGTTCTGCTGAGAATTACCCAGATGCAAGGGAACAGTCATTTTCCAGGGCCCTTTCTGACAACAGTGAACACATTCATCCTGTCCTGGCTTTGGTCCTGGGTGAGATGATCCTCCCTGCTGTTCCCCTTTTTGGCCCCAGCCTCGTCCTTGTGGGTCACCTTTCCAGAAGCATTCCAACTGCTCCACGAAGGCAGCAGCTAACAACTCTGCCTTTTTCTGCATCTTACAGTACTCTTCCCTTAGCACTACTTGGTACGGTTGGCAAACACCTTAGTTGCTACTTATAGCAATTAACTGGCATTTATGCCAGTAAAACCCTCTAGCTTTTGCAGCTTGTGCTGAATGTCTCCTTTGGCCTGACCTATGAAGGCTGTGTTGACCATACACTGGTTTATGGACACCTCTGGCTCAATAGGGGTGTAGAGACAAAATGCCTCACCTAGTCTCTCATAGAATTGGCTCAGGTTCTCCTCGGGTCCCTGGAGCACTTCTAATGTTTTACTCATATTCATGGCCTTTCCCCGCCCCCATCTTCATGCCATTTAGAAGGATTCTTGATACCATTCAGTCCTAATGAGCCCATTTATGATTGAGTCTTCTGAGTCCCATTTGAGATCCTCCCCAGGGAAGTAAGTCTAAGCACAAGCCTGGGTGTCTAGCGTCCCAACCAGGGCATTCTCCTCTAGCCATGTTAGGGGTCACTGCGTAATTCGTGACGCTCTTCTGTGTCAAAGAGGGTCAGGAGTAATTGGCAGAAATCCATCCACGTTGGTTTATGGGTTTGAATTATGGACTGCATTAGTTCCATAAGCCTGAGGCTTCTCTGTATAGGAGAGAGTATGGTGTTTTCAATTTAGGAGGGCCATAGTGGTAAAGGGTTGGTACACAAAAACATCTAGCCACCTGGGATCTGGCCTTCCTGATCATAATAGATGGGTCCCCTAGTTTCCCTCAGTGACGTCTTCAGGGCCCCCCGATGTTTCTGCAGGGAGGGACTGTTTCCACTGCTCTGATCTTCTAGTTGCCTTCTGGGAAGAGTGTAATGTGTTGGGACTGGTGAGCCGTTCACATCCAAAAAGACTAGTATTGCTAGAGATAGTGAGGTCTCCGGACTAGTGGAAGGCTCTGGTGGGATTTTAGCAGTGGGACAGCCAGAGACACAAGAGGCAATGAGGGGTACAGTGTGGCATAAAGCCGTGGGGTCCCCTTAGGGACCTGGTGGAAGCATCTGGTGGAAGCCATAACACAAGCCATCATAACTTTACAGTTTTCTTCCACACAGACTTTTAGCCAAGGCAGCCAGGATAGGACCAGGTCTTACCAACAGTCAATGTAAGGAAAATGGTTGGGGTGGCCTGGATCTCCCATAATGACCCTGAACACTCGGCTACATTCTGATTTCTTTCCCATGGTTCTTAAACAAAGCAGTCACCCATTCCACTTCATCTCCATACAGCTTTCATTCCTGAAGGAGAAGGAAGTAAAACCTGAAATGAGCAGGGAAGGGATAATCAAGACTTGCTGTGGATTCACAAAATTAAGTACACGTTGCACACTTCTTAAGGTATTCAGCAAATGTCTGCTGATCAACAATCCTATACCAGAGCCTATGCAAGCTGCCTAGATCAAAGTTCTTTCTTGTAAGCGTTGCAGTGTCATGGTCAAGAGAGATATTGGCAGATAATTAAACAGAATGTGTTAGACTGGGAGGGCAGCAGAGTGCTAAGAGCCCACGGAGGATGGAGGTAAATCTTGGTTCTAGGGAGGCAATGATAGCATCTTTGGAGAAGGCATCTGTTTGAGTTTTCCTACTGCCAGAATCAAATTGGATGTGCTGGGAAAGAGGAAGGTGGTAACTGGAGGGGAAGCTCAAGGAATATTTATCACCAGAGATGGACGGAAGGACAAAGAGTGACTGCAGGTTGAGGAATGGCAGCTTACTTTCAATTGAAAACAGAGGCCACTCCATATGTGAGGATAGGCATCAAACTAGACCCTGCCACTTAACATATCTGGACAAAAAAAGGAATTAGTTCATCAGTGCTCCTTATTGGAGCTTCTCTTCCTCATCTGAAAATTCAGGATGCAGCGCCTGCCACTTAGAGTTATTCTGAAGACATTTAAATTACCTACCTGAAAGTTGTCCATGCATAGGACATATTCACCATGTGTTTGCCAACGACCTGTGTGTTTCACAATCCTGCTTATAATTGACCCTCCCCAAGACATCAGTGTTCATCGGAGGGGACATTCTGAAAGTTCTGGATTTTAACAGAGCAAACAGTTTTAGGGTGAAAGAGAAAATAAGGAATAAAAAGACTATTGTTAAAATCTGAGAATGAAATGTTTGTGTCCCTTCCCAGAGCTCTTAGGGCAAATAGGAAATATGAAATTATGAAAAATACGACTGAGGTATATGATTAGTTTTCTGATCCCAGAGGGTCCCAATGAATCCCCGCAGGGGAGATTCCCTATGTAACACACATTGCTGCTATTCTTAAATTCTTCTGAGACTTACTTTAAGACCTGCCCCTACCTCCCACATCCTGGTATAAATGCATCTACACTTTACAGCTTAGAAAGGCCTCAGTGAACTTCCTCAATCAGAGGTGGAAAAAAAACTGGTGCGTTTTACAATCAGAAGTAAGTCTTTGTGTTTTTATGTTTTTTAGTTTTAGACACGAGGAGATTGCTGGAAGTGTCAAACTAAGGCACAGAAATTTGCACCTTGTTTGCCGGAAATATTCCCATGCAGTCCCTTCTGTACTCACGTCCTGAATTTGAATTCAGTAAGTTTTTCTGACAAGATGATTATTGAAAGTTTCATTGATCTCCCTGGATAATATTCTAAAGAGCAGTCACTCGGGCAAAAGAACAAAAAAGGGTAAATGTTTTATTTATATAGAAAAATACAAGGACATTTTCAGTAATGGGATTAAGCTTACTCCAACAGAAAAGTTCTTGTAGTTAGAGCAAGGTAATCAATGAGTCCTTTACATCTATCTATCTATCTATCTATCGTCTATCTATCTATCTATCTATCATCTATCTCTCTCTCTCTCTCTCTATCTATCTATCTATCATCTATCATCTATCTATCATCTATCTATGTTTTCTGGGAATGATTTTGAGCTTGTGTATTAATCCTGGTTGAAGATCCATAGTTTTAATGGTTTCATTAAATATTTCATGAGGTTTATATTTTAAAAAGGAGGAAAAAGAAGATAAATGTCCAATTTTTCAATGAATTCTTTCTAAGAGTTTTATTTCTTTACTTTATTTTCAGAAAAAAAAACCTTTGTCATTCACTTAAAATATATTGGGCTACAAAATTTCTGTAGATAGAGTGACCACTGAGCTGTCTTGCCCTCTAGTACATTCTCACTAGGGCTGAATTCTTGCCTGGGTTTTAATTTAATCTTCCTTACTCTTTTTTCTTGTTCTGTTCAGAAGGGTGAGGGTGATCACCCTCTATCCCCCATCTTTAGTTCTGTTAGTCTCTCTGTTCCAGGAATACCATGCTTCACTGTCCAGAGACTTGTGTAGTTGACCTCCACCTGTTGCAGAAACCTGTTTAGATAGGTTTAATACTTATTGAGCTTGAAATGCTTAATAAGTTTTGAACAATGATCAATAAACCACTAATCCAACAACACATTGTTCAGAATGCTCTCCTTTTGCTCTGGCCTGATACAAGTAGCTAAGTCTTCTGTGATGTTCTTTGCCTGTAAGCACATGCTATTCATCTTTATTTTTCCTCTCCCCAATTATCAGAACTTCTGCCCTACTTTCAGGTGGATATTTCTGGATCCCACACAAGTCACCCAGATCATGAGTCAAGACATTTTCAGATACAATAAGCAGTAATTAAATGACATGCAACAACTGAGTTATTTTGCAAAAGTACCTCCAGTTCAATTTCCCGTAGTGTCTTTATAAATCTGAAACACCCACATCTGATATTTTCTCTCCATTTATCTCTGTCTTGGGGACCACTATCTACTTCTTTCTGGGGTTCCCTGGGTACAAACAAATATGAGATTATCTCTAAGCCACTCTGCTGATGTGTGTCATTTAAACAAATACACTGCTTAAAGGGCAATTTCCTGATAGACACTTCTTGACGGGTCACTGCAACTATCTACTGACTCTTGTTGTGCAGTGCAGGATACTGATAATCTTGGTAGGAACTCATTACTGGAGATGAAACAGGCTTTTGAAGAAAGGAGTCATTTATATTTAATGCAACATCTAAGCTTAGGTTCTGAACTCCTCTGCCTGAAATCTGTACACATACACACATCACCAGTAGTTCCAAAGAAAGATCGTATAGGTTAACTTTGCCTCTGTTCTTTCTCCTTTCTAGAATACCATTCTTAAAATGAGCTTGCTTGTTCTCATCCTCCTTCGATTTGTTGCTTAAAAAGTTCACCTTTTTATAAGTACCTCACTGATGTTACTACTGAAAAGTTGAACATTCTCTCCACAAAACTCCAGTTTCTTTTTCTCCATAACAATTCCATTTGATACACCATTTACTTCATAGCACTAATATGTGTCTGGCCACTGTATGTGAATGCCAGAAAGGCATGGATTTTGAAGGCAGTTTTGTTCACTCTTGCATTGACAGTCCCTAATGACATGAGTCTTATTTCATGACATTTTGTTTGAGATCTGGGGGGATCTCAATGACTCTTGAGGGAGACAGAACAGATATCATTATTCCCACTTACAAATGAGGAGATGAGGTAACTCTTGGTTAAGGATCATTGCTCATTGTCAGCAAGTGATATTAGTGTAGTCAACAGATGTTAAGTACTCTCCCTCTATACACAGGAGATAAAGCACAAAATTGCAATTGTCTCTATAAAACCTAAACTAAAGTAAGTTTAAGTGACTCAGCTTGAAATGAGACAAGAATTGGGCAGGTTGCAAAATAATTGAATATGCGAGGAAGGGCAAGAAAGAAGCATTTGAGAAAGGATGAGCAAACTAAGTGCTATTTATGATGTAAAACAGAGCAAAAAACCATATGGATTGTCATACCTCTGGATAGATACAAGTTGTAACAACTTAAATACCGACTATGCAAAATTTACCTCTTTATTAGCACGTGATGTCATTGCTGTAGACTGTTCTCAGAATATTGAGTGGGAATTCATTTGATTTGATGATTCTTCAATCATTTATTTGCCATAATTTTTTTGACCAAAATGACTATTCTTTTTAAAGTTGTGATTCTGGTAACATCTGCATTATAACCTCTTGGATAATTGTTACCTATGAAGTTCCCCATATCCCATATGAGACTACCTTAAACAAATTTCCTGTGACTTTTCTTGATTAAGAAGTCTTCCAATCTATTGCTTTATACACTGAAATTCAAAATTGCTTAATTTTTCAGAGGACATGACAACATGACAATCTCCATTGTCATGCAGAGGTGATTAAAACATATGTAAATAATCCGTTTTTCATGATTACCCTTTTTCTTTCTTTTCTTTCCTAAAATTAAGTATATAAATATGTGCTAAGAAGTCAGTTTGATAAAGAGCTGGACTTTATACCTGCCCCTGAGGAAGGAATGTATGAGAGGAGTGGAAAATAGATACATAAAGATGATAGAATGCATTGCAACGTGAATTAGAGGTATGTAGTTGTGCTGGAAGCATAAAGCATATTATGCCTTATAGGAAAAAAAATAAAGTTTGAAAGGAAAAAATATTGAAGGGAGAGAGGGGACATGTAGCTCAGTTGTAAACGAGGATAATGCAATAGGTATTAAGTATAGTTATCTATAGATATAGCTATAAATATAAACTATAAATACAAATATAAATATAACTATAGGTATATAGAGATAAATATAATAGTATTCAATACAAAGACCAATGAAATAATGGCTTAATAAAAGGACAAATTCTGTTTATGGTAATATTCATTTGGAATGACCCATGGAAGATGTGTTGGGAAAATAATTTCAATAAACAGACATATGAATTGTGCCTTCCTGACTGCTTTATTTCCATTGTTTGCAATGCAGACTCAGGCTCCGAAAATGTCCCTCACCAACGACAGTGCAATAACAGAATTCATTCTCCTGGGGCTCACAGACCGCTCCGAGCTCCAGCTGCTCCTCTTTGTGCTGTTTCTGGTTGTGTACCTTGTCACCCTCTTGGGCAACCTGGGCATGATGCTGTTGATCAGACTGGAGCCTCGCCTCCACACACCCATGTACTTCTTCCTCACCAATTTGGCCTTTGTAGACTTGTGTTACACCTCAAATGCAACCCCACAGATGTTGGCTAATTTCTTATCAGAGAAGAAGACCATCACCTTTGTTGGCTGCTTTACACAATGTTACATTTTCATCGCGCTTCTCCTCACTGAGTTTTACATGCTGGCGGCGATGGCCTATGACCGCTACGTGGCCATATGTAACCCTCTGCACTATAGTATGAAAATGTCCAGGCGTACCTGCATCTGTTTGGCCACATGTCCTTATGTCTATGGCTTCTCAGATGGGCTGTTCCAGGCCATCCTGACCTTCCGCTTGAACTTTTGCAGATCCAACGTCATCAACCACTTCTACTGTGCTGACCCGCCACTGATTAAGCTTTCTTGCTCTGATACTTATATCAAAGAGCATGCCATGCTCGTTTCAGCTGGCTTCAACCTCTGCACCTCCCTCAGCATCATCGTGGTGTCCTATGCCTTCATTATCGGTGCGATCCTCCGGATCAAATCGGCAGAAGGAAGGCGCAAAGCATTCTCCACCTGTGGTTCCCACATGATGGCCGTGACCCTGTTTTATGGGACGCTCTTCTGCATGTATGTAAGACCACCAACCGATAAGACTGTCGAAGAATCCAAAATAATAGCTGTCTTCTATACCTTTGTAAGTCCAGTACTTAATCCATTGATATATAGTCTGCGGAACAAAGATGTAAAACAAGCCTTGAAAAATGTCCTCAGAAGATATAGGATCACTAAATGGGACTGCCTCCGATATCCAATAAATCGTAACTAAAACTTTGGCTCAAACATCTTAGCATTTTCTGATGATGTATTTTTATTTTCTCTATGAATATGTCTCAAATATCTCAGCTAAAAATTTCAGGTCTTCACTTATTAATATACATTCTTGCACCTGAACATGTGGTCCCTGGACCAGCAGCAGCAGCATCACCTTGGACTTTGTTAGAGAATGTATTAGCACCACATTCTGCACCTCTGTATTCAAATCTGTATTTTAATCTACTCATAGGTGATGTGTAAACACATAAAATTTGAGGAGCACGGTTCTCATTGAAATGTCCCCCTCAGTGTGGCATGGAACATTCCTGTGTTCTTTTTGTTTACAATGATAAACCAGATCAAGATGCTTCTTGCTGAACTCCTTACATTTATTTTATTCTTATTACTGTCTATCTTTTGGGAGTAGGAGTCTTTGTGAAACACATCCTTCCATACTTCTCCTTTGAGTTACTAAGTAAAATCAAAAATCATGGATCATGATAGTCTTCCTGTTCCTTGTGAATGTGCTCATATAATGGTCAATATCAGAATGTAGAAGAGAGAATAGGGTGATTTTCTTTTCCTATTTCTGAGTTTGTGGTACCAGTCTGTGGTCTCTGAACTATAGGGACCCACTTCTTCCCTCTGACCTGCAAGCCTGAATCTATGCACTCAAGTCTAGGAAAAGAAAGAATATTTTCAGTGTTACTTGGATTTTAAAAATCTAGAATTACTTGTCATTATCCTTTATCTTCTTTTCTAGGTTACAAGTGAAAATTTGGATTTGAGTTTTTCTCTTTTCTCATGTAAATGTTTATTCCATTTACCTAAACACTGCTTTAGCTGTAAACTGCTGATTTCCTATTTTTTACATTTATTTTGCAACATTTTCCTTTTTTTCCAGTGTCTTCTTTAACCTTTGAGCTATTTAGAAGACAGTGCTTAATTATCATATATTTAAGATTTTAAAAGATATATTATTGTTATATATTTGTAATTTAGTTCTGTTGTCAGAGAATATGTGCCTTACAATTTTAATCTTGGAAATTTACTAAGTTTAGTGTTTTATTTATAGCTTTATTGAGATATAATTGACACATAACATTGTATATGCTTAAGGTGTACATTGTGATGAGTTGATACATGTATTTGTTATGAAATTATTATCACAAGACTAATTAACACATCTATCATATTGCATAAGCATAATTTTTTCTTTTTCTTTTCTTTTTTTTTTTAAGTAGTAGTGGTCATGGTGAAATATTTAAGATCTACTCTCTTAGCATTTTCAAGTATACAGTACACTATTGTTAACTATAGTCACCATGTTGTACATTAGATTCCCCTAAGGTATTCATCTTGTAACTGATGGCATGTAGCCTTTGACCAACATTTCCCCTTTTCTCACGTCCCTCACCCCTGACAACCAGCATTGCACTCTGTTTATATGAGTCTGACTTTTTTAGATTCCACATAAAAGTTAGGTCATGAGATTTTTCTCTCTCTCTCCCTCTGCCCCTGGCTCCTGCTCTCTAAATACATACATACATATAAAAAGATGTTAGATCATACATTCTTATTCTCTGACTTATTTCACTTAGCATAATGCCCTCATCCAATGTTACAAATGGCAATTTCCACTTTTTAAATAATGGAATAATATTTCGTTGTATATAAGTACCACATCATATTTATCCATTCATCTGCAAATGGACATTAACATTGTTTCCATGTCTTAAGGCTTGTGAGCTTTGCTGTAATGAACATGAAGGTGCATCAAGATTATGATTTCATTTCCACTGGCTATATCCTCAGAAGGGGGCTGATTGGATCATATGATCGTTCTATTTTTCATTTTTTTGAAGAAGCTCCATACTGTTTCTATATTGTTTGTACAGATTTATGTTCCCATCAGCGATGCACATGGGTTCCTTTTTCTCCACATCCTCTCCAGCACTTGTTATCTCTTGTCTTTTTGATAATAGCCATCTAATAGCTGTGAGGTTGTATCTCTCTGTGGTTTTCATTTGCATTTCCATGATGTTTAGCAATATGCAGCTTTTCATTACCTGTTGGTCATTTGTATGTCTTCTTTGGAAAAATTTCTGTTCAGGTCATTTGCTGACTTCTAAAGAGGCTTGTTTGTTTTTATATTGAGCTGTGTTGTTCTTTATGTGTTTTGGATATTAGCCTCTTTATTGTTCGCAAATATTTTTTCTCAGTCCATAGATTGTCTTCTTATTTTTGTTGATAGTTTATTTTGCTGTGCAGAAGCTTTAAGTTTGATGTCTAATTTTTCTTTTGTTGCTTGTTCTTTTGATTTCAGGTACAAAAAGTCATTTCTAAGACCAATGTCAAGGAACTTGTTTCCTATGGTAGTTTTTATACTTAAGTCCTTAATTTATTTCAAGTTAATTTGTGTGTGTGGTATAAAATGTATAATTGTTTTGGATGTGGTTATCCAGTCTTCCCAACACCACTCACTGAAGAGACTATCTTTTCCACATTGAGTATTTTTTAAAAAGTTTTCTTTAATGTTTATTTACTTTAGAGAGAGAGAGAGAGAGAGAGAGAGACCATGAGCAGGGAAGGGACAGGGAAAGAGAGACACAGAGCTCCAGGCTCTGAACTGTCAGCACAGAGCCCAATGCGGAACTTGAACCCGTGAACCATGAGATCATGACCTGAACTGAAGTCAGATGCTTAACCAACTAAGCCACCCAGAGGCCCCCACACTGAGTATTTTTTACTCCTTTGTCAAATATTAATTAACCATATATGAATGGGTTTATTTCTTAGCTCTCAATTCTATTTCATTGGTCTATATGTCTGTGTTGTATGCCAATACTATCTTGTTTTTACTACTATAATTTTGTAAAATAATTTGAAATCAAGAAATGGGATGCTTCCAACTTTATCTTTTCTCACGATTGCTTTGACTATTTGAGGTCCTTTATTTTTTTTATTTTATTTTTTTTGTTCCATATGAATTTTAGAATCACTTACCTTGTTACTGTGAAAAATGTCATTGGACATTTTATTGGAATTGCATTAAATCTACAGATGGTTTTGGGTAATATGAACATTTTAACAATTTTAACTCTTTTTCAATGCATAAGCACTGGTTATATTTTTGTTTATATCTTCTTCAGTTTCTTTCATCAAAACCTTTTTGTTTTCAGATTTAAGTTACCACTTAAATTTATTTATTTACTTTAAGAGAGAGAGAGAGAAAATGAGATGCAAATGTAGGAGAGGCAGACAGAGAGGGAGAGAGACAATTCCAAGCATGTTCCACACTGTTAGCAAGGAGTCTTATGTGGGACTCAAACTCAGGAACTATGAGATCATGACATGAGCTGAAACCAAGAACCAGTAGCTCAATGTACTGAGCTACTCAGGCACCCTAGTGTACGTATCTTTTAATGCTTTGATTAAATTTATTCCTAAGTATTTTACTGATATTCTTGCTATTTTAAATTGGATTTTTCTTTATTTCTTCCCCAAATAATTCATTATTAGTATATAAAAATGCAACTTATTCTGTGCTTGTTGATTTAGCATTCTGCATAAACTTCCTAACTCATTTATTAGCTCTAAGAGTTGTTCGGTAGTGTCTTTAAGGTTTTCTATGTATAAGAGCTATCAGAGACAATTTTACTTATTTCTTTCAGACATTGGATACTTTTTTCCTCCTAATTGTTATTGCTTGGATGTCCAGTATTGTGTTGACTAAGAGTAGTGACTGTGAACACCTATGTCTTGTTTCTGACTATAAAGGAAGGGTTTCAACTTTTGACCACTAAGTATGATGTTAGCTGTGGGCTTGTCATATATAGCTTTTATTATATTGATGTATGCTCTTTTTATACCCAATTTGTTGAGAGTTTTCATGATAAGACATTGAATTTTGTCAAATGTTTTTCTGCATCTATTAAGATGATCATATAATTTTAATCTTTTATTCTATTAACGGATACATGTATTTCTTCACAAAGAACTGATCTCTGTGGAGACAGTGAACTATAGTACGTAATGGGTACAAATGTGTCCATTTTAAGTACAATTCAATGTGTTTGACAAATATGTATATCCATATGACAGCCACCACTATTGACATATAGAGCATTTCATCACTTCCAAAGCTCCCTTTTTATCCCTTTTATGACAATTATTTCCCTGCATGCCCAGCCTTTGCTAATCACAGATGTACTTTTCTTACTATATTTCATATAAATGGAATAAAACCATATATAGTCCTTCGTGGTACATTTTTTGACTTAGCAAAAATGTTTTGGAGAATCATCCAGTTGATGTATGGATCCCTAATTTGATATATTTTCTACTGAATAGCATTACATTTTAAAAATTTACCACTATTTATCCACCTATATGTTATTTGATTTGGGTTGTTTCATTAAGTGTCAGACTCTTAAGTATCAGGCTTAATGAAACTGTAATATCAAGGGCAAAAGAAAATTCTTCTACAAACCTGATACAAACTCACGTGGAACAAACGTGATTACAACAATTAAAAATCATGGCTTCTTCCCTGAAATATGCCTTTTTCTTTCTTCCTCACTTGATCTAGCCACCATGGATATAAAGTCATCACCTATATGTTATCTTGCTAGACTTTTTTGTAAGTAGAGAGAATCATTTTCTCTATTATGTTGCTATTCTATATTGTAACTGGCATTTGTGTACATTTCACAGTATATTCAATCATAAGGCCAAAAATTAAATAAGGTTGTGAAGTTGGGATATGGGTTAGAAATTAATAAGTTTAGAGGTCTTCCAGAAGCCACAGAGCATTTGCCCTTTAATGGATGAAACTGCTACTTAGCTCTTGTCATTTGCTTCCATACTAGAATGCAAGGCACGTGAATTCAGATTATCCTGATTTTCAAAAGAATTTCATGATATTGCAATCAGTGCAAAATTTGTCAATTTGAAAACACAATGTCAACTAAAAGATGTTTGTGGGTAAAATCCTGCTCTATTTGTTTTTTGAACAAATTCATTCAATATGTATTTATGGAGCACTTAGCATGTTCTAGTCACTGTGTGGAGTGTTGTGTATATAGTGAACTGAAATTTCAGGTTTTTTTTTTCTCTTGGAAGGGAGGACAAATCTTAAGAAAACAAATATTACATTTACAACGAGCATTTTAATGAATGTCATAAAAGATCTGAACAAGGTCACATAAACGAGAACAGTTAATGTGATGAGCAGGTTTAATATAAGTAGAGGAACATCAAAAATTTTCATTGAGGCTGATATCTAAAAGATGGGTAGGCAATTACCTGAGGAAGTTTGGGAGAAATAGTATCTAACGCAATGACAAAGCTTATGACAAGTTTCTGAGTTTGAAACAAAAGGTCTTCACAAGACTGACAGAGAATATAGAACTTTGATTTCAATACATCACTTTCAGTATGTGCCATAACCAAGCCTTCACAATTAGACTAAGAACTATTTAGCATGTGGGCCATATCATTTTATCTTTGTATGTCTTGGATGAGCACATAATTGGACACTTGGTAAGTGGGAAGAAAAGGTAGACATATTTTTTTCACATTTGGCCTCTTTGTTTTCATCTGTGGGCCTGTCAATAACATTGTCGAATGATATACTCACCAAGTTTTTCATAAAATATTGTTTTTCGACACCTGGACTTAACATCTTCTTTTTAAAATTTTTTATTTTTAATTCCAGTATAATAAACATACAGTGTTATATTAGTTTCAGGTGTACAGTACAGTGATTCAACAATTCCATACATTATTCAGTGCTCATTATGATAAGTGTACTCTTAACCCCCTTCACCTATTTCCTCCATCCCCCAGCCTTGGTTCTGGTAACCATTAGTGTGTTCTCTATAGTTAAGATGGTTTTTTTCTGTTTCTCTCTTTGTTTGTTTGTTTCTTAAATTCTATATATGAACGAAGTCATATGGTATTTGTCTTTCTCTGACTGACTTATTTCACATAAAACTGCAATAATTTATAAACAAATATGCATCAAGAAGAAATATAAAACAATAATAAAATACTACTTTTCTCTTACCACATTAACAAAGATTAAAAAGTGTTAGCCAGCATGAGAGAAAATAAACCCTTGGTACATGGCTAAGGAGGGGCGTGTAAATTGTGAAGAAATTTGTCAATATCATCAAAATTAATATGCACATCAACTCTGACCCAGAAGTTTCCCATACATGTATATACACAAACATGCACAAATGCATTTAAAATAATGTGTTTTCCAGTATTGTTTTTTGAAACTTAAAAGACCAGGGGTGGCCTGGCTGGCTCAGTCATTGGTATATGATACTCTTCATCTTGGGGTTGTGGTTCAAGCCCCATCTTTGGAGTAAAGCTTTCTTAAAACGATTAAATTAGGTGCTCCTGGATGGCTCAGTTGGTTAAATGTCTGACTTCAGCTCAGGTCATGATCTCGCAGCTTGTGGGTTCAGGTCCCACTTTGAGCTGTGCTGACAGCTCAGAGCCTGGAGCCTGCTTCAGATTCTGTGCCTCCCTCTCTTTCTGCCCTTCCTTGTTCTCACTCTGTCCCTGTTTCTCTCTCAAAAATAAATAAACTTAAAAATTTAAATTAAATTAAAAAGACCAGAAATAAACTGAATGTTCAATGATAGTAGGCCAATTAACTGAATACTATCTAGACATAGAGATGAATGGTATGCTGAAATAAAATACTGTTAAAAAAAATCCAAGGGATGTGTGTAATGTACTAAAATATGTATTAAATTTTTATAGCAGCAACATGTAACATCATTGTTAATATATGTCCACATCATGTACCTATGATACGAAATAGATAAATATGCTATTTTTTTTTAAGAAGTAAATTTTTTTTTAATGTTTTATTTATTTCTAGGAGAGAGAGAGACAGCGTGAGCAGGGGAGGGTCAGAGAGAGAGGGAGTGACAGACTCTGAAACAGGCTCCAGGCTCTGAGCTGGCAGTCAGCACAGAGCCCGACGCGGGGCTCGAACCCACGAACTGCGAGATCATGACCTAAGCGAAAGTCGGACGCTTAACCGACTAAGCCACCCAGGTGCCCCCTCAAATATGCTATTCCTGACAAAAATGTATAAATACCATCTCTTCGTGGGAAACCTCAGATGAACTCAGATTGAATGGCATTCTCTAAAATAACTGACTAGTTCTCATTAAATATCAAGTAATGAAAGACAAGACTGAGGAAATGTCCCAGATTAGAGAACAGTAAGGAGACACAACCTCTAAAAGCATTATGAGACCCAGGATTGTATCTTACAACAAACAAAAGACACTGAGGGAAGAAGATCTCTGAAGTTTAAATATATCATTTAGTTATTATTATTGACCTGCTGTTAATTTTTTGGCTGTGATAATTGTACCATTTTTGCACAAGATCCCAGCAGGAGAGAAAACTAGTAAAAGATATATGCATGAACATTCTGCTCTATTTTTGCAACTTTTCAGTAAATCTAAAATCATTTAAAATGAAAAACTGTAAAAAGGCATTGCATCCATTATGTATGTTTTTATATACATAGAATATTTCTGGAGGCATAATTAATGATTGACAATTATGGCCTCTGGAAAGCAGACAGACCCGAGGGTTCTGGGGGAAGAAATGGTTATCTCCTTCTCATTGTTTATCTTTCTTCCATTCCTCATTTTTTACCATGTGCATATAACCTGTTTTCAATAAAATTTAGTTAATCAAAAGTAAAAAATAACAACAACAACGATTCAGTATATCAATGTTACTTAAATTTTCTTAAATTAAAAAAAAAAACAGCTTTGAGGATATTTTAGGTTTGGTCATCAATTGTAATGTCTTGGTGAAAAACATCACATGAAAACGTATGAACTATTTTTCCATGTGTGTGTGTATGCGTGTGTGTGTGAATGTGTGAAAAGGCAAAGATTAAAAGGTTATATAAAAGAGCCTTACAAGCAATATTGCTTAAAATTTTTTTAAATGTGAACAAGCCTCTAATATTCTTTTTCTTTTCTTTACTTTTCTTCTTCTTTCTTTTATGAGAGAGAGGGAGAGAGCACATGACTGGGGTAGGGACAGGAAGCGTCAGAGAAAGAAAGTGAGAGAGAGAGAGAGAGAGAGAGAGGGAGAATCTAAAACAGGCTCCATGCTGACCATGGAGCTTAAAGCAGAGCTCGACCTCATGACTCTGATATCACGAATTAAGCTGAAACCAAGAGTCAGATACTCAACCAACTGATGCCCCAGGCACCCCAAACCTCTGATATGCTTTATAACATCTTAAATAAAACCAAAAAGCAATTCTATAAGATGTGACTAAGATATGATGTGGCAATATAACAAACTCTACCTATTTGATCTGAAGCTACTGTATTTTAAGCAATCTCGAATCCTAGTTCTCTTGCTATGGGCATGAAATTAGAGAGAGGCAAGCATAAGAATTCATGTCCCAGTGAGGATCTGATCATATGGCACTTAAGGCTCTTACTTTTGTATTATTATCCTAATGTAAATTTTTTAAATTTAATCTTAGATAGTTAGCATACAGTGCAATGACAGGGTTTTGACTTGGATTCAGGATCACAATTTAGTGATTCATCACTTACATACAATAACCAGTGTTCATCATAACAAGTGCCCTTTCTAGTACCCATCACCCATCTAGCCTATCTCCCACGCAACTCCCTCTGTCAAATCATAGTTTATTTTCAATCATTAAGAGTCTCTTGTGGTTTCTTTCCTTCTCTTCTCTCCGTCTTTCCATATGTTCATCTGTTTTGTTTCTTCAATTCCATATATGTGTGAAATTATATGGTATTTGTCTTTATCTGACTAGCTTATTATGCTTAGCATAATACACTCTAGCTCCATCAATGTCATTGCACACGGCAAGATTTTATCGTTTTTCATGTCTGAGTAATATCTTCTTTATCAGTTCATCAGTTGATGGACATTTGGGCTCTCTCCATAGTTTGGCTATTGTTGAAAATGAGCTATAAACATCTGGGTGTATGTGTTCCTTCAAATAATTAATTTGTATTCTTGGGGTAAATACTTGTTAGTACAATTGCTGGATCATAGAGTAAATGAGAAAAGATGAGTCTGAATACTAAGCTGGATTAGACGAGGAGAGTTGGGAAGTTTTGCTAACATACTTAGATTTAATTTGGCATAGCAGAGGATCCACGAACACTTCTTAACCTGAGTGGTGATATGAAGGGACTATGACTTTCAGTCATGATTCAGCATGTAGGGTTGAGAGACAAGAATAATCTTGTTTTAATCAAAGTAGACAAAGACTGAGTGACTGGCCATTATCATTATTAATCCAGCAAATGAGAATCTTCTTTCCAAACCATTTTTACTCCAGTCCAAAAATTCTAGTTCTTCCTTCCAGCCTGTTATTAATGTTAGGAGAAAAATTTAAATTGATCACTAACCTACCTGTTCCTATGTTCTTGCTATTTTTCTAACACCTCATTTCTACACAAATTTAGTGTTGTACTTCCCAATTCCCTGCTATTAAGATCCCAAAGCACATGGTGGTAAACCTCCCCTTGTCCCCCAAATTGCTGAGCAAATTTGAGTTCCACTAAGCTCTCAGAAAACAAAAATATTGTTTATCCTAAATATCTAATAAAGGAAGTCATTTGTATTTTATTTTCTCAATTTTATTGACATTAAGATATTTAAAATTCAGAATATTTGAATTGACAGTGACTTAGAATATGCTGTAGTATATCCACATGCATTTTATTTTATTTTATTTTATTACTTTATTTTATGTTTAACGTTTATTTATTTTTTAAGGACAGAGAGAAGGGTTGTGGAGTGTGAGCAGGGGAGGGGCAAAGAGAGAGAGGGACATAGAATCTTAAACAGTCTCCAAGCTCTGAGCTGTCAGTGCAGAACCTGATGAGAGGCTTGAACCAACAAACCAGGAGATCATGACCTGAGCCATAGCTGATGCTTAACCAACTGAGCCATCCAGGTGCCTCTACTCATACGCATTTGAAAGATGAAGTCAGAAGAGGGTAACTCACCTAGCCCTAAAGGACTAGCCTGTGTAAAGAGAATTAATTCCCCCGTGAAACGAAGCCTATGTTACTAGGTACTCTCTCTTGCTAAATGTGGTAATACATTTATTAGAAAATGCTTCCATGAATCTAGAAAAATAGGACTTTTTGAGGCATTCTTGTAGATGTGTAATTTGTTTGTGAAGTGAGATGATGTTTAACCCACTTCCTGGGATGAGATGAAGTAACTGTGAGGAAACCATGAACGTTAGTGGCTAAAGACAGTAGATTTGTAGTCAGATCTGCTTTCTTATCTCACCCAGGTCACTGAATAGGCCTTTCATTTTGAGAAAAGTGATTATCTTTTCTAAGGCTCAGTTCCTTCAGCTGTAAAACTGGTTCAATAATATTAACCTGAGGGGCACCTGGGTGGCTCAGTCGGTTGAGTGTCTGACTTCAGGCTCATTTCATCTCACAGTTCATGAGTTCAAGCCCTGTGTGGGGCTCTGTGCTGACCACTTAGAGCCTGGAGCCTGCTTCAGATTCTGTGTCTCCCTCTCTCTCTGCCCCTCCCCTGCTTGCACTCTGTCTGTTTCTCTCTCTCAAAAATAAATAAACATTAAAAAAATTTAAAATTATTTTTATTTTTAATTTTTTAATTTTTTTTTTTTTAAATCTTACATGAAAAAAGGAGTTCAGTATGGCAAACCTAATAAAAGTTAAGTTTTTTTTTAATCAAATATATTATAAACACTTAACCACTTAGAAATTCAACAGCTATACAAAGTACACAATGACCTAGAAATTAAGGAGTTGGAAACACTGTCAATCATGTGGATTATGTAGGAGTCTCCAATTGCTTTCATTTCCTTTTGGCCTTTTCTAAAACTAAACATTGTAAAATAAATCAAGTAAAGGACTAAAATACCCCCTTTTAAAAAAGTTCTTAACGTTTTTAACGTTTATTTATTTTTGAGAGACAGCATAAGCAGGGGAGGGGCAGAGTGAGAGGGAGACATAGATTCTGAAGCAGTTCCAGGCTCTGAACTGTCAGCACAGAGGCCAACATGGGGATCATCCCATGACCCATGAGTTCATGAGTCAACCCTTAACTGACTGAGCTACCCAGGCACCCCTAAAAACCCCTTTTTTCAAATGAATGTCTGATCACTACAATAATACCATATGGTAGATTATGCTCTGTCACACTGGTGGACAAGTGATATTGAAACTCTTTAGAATGCAGCCCTCTCTGGGGAGTGATGGAGGCAATGAGGGGGAATGGGCCCAGCAAGGTTTGGCAAATGTTCAGTAAGACCATTCCCGAGAGAGATGAAGAAGAAGACACAGAAGAGAAGCTTAAGCCATCCCTAATTCCCATGTCCTTGAGCTGTCTCCTGGAAATTTTTAATTGGCAGAATTGATTTCTTCATGTTGATTTGTTTTAATACCATAGGGAAAAATAATCACCCTTTTAAACAGGAGCAACAATTTCTTTCATGCATTTTTGAAGGCACATTGGTTTTCCTACTTCTGTATAGGTAAGGCTGTCTATTTTGCATGTTAGGAATGGGTCATGGTGTTTCTGTGTATACTCGGAATCCAATTTCTTATTTGGTAGGAATCGATGTGCAGTTGGAATGGGTAAATGGTTACCTAGACAAAAACCAGATCCACTCCTATAACAAATTCCAATGCTCATAATTTGGGTATTTTTATTCTTCTAAATATTAAACAAAGGGAAGGTAGATGTTAAGAATTTCTTTTGATAGTCTATATTTCTCACACATAGTCAGATATTTACATACATTGTATGTTTTAAAATCTTCAGAACAAAATCATGCAGCAACATTTTAAATGTGAGAAAACTGAGGCTGATATAGGTCAAGACGTCTGTAATCACCGAGCTGGTAGGCAGCACACTTGCAATTTTTCAAATCGAATTTGCCCAGTTGCCAAACCTGTGAGATGAATGCCTGTATTAAGGATACTGGAAACATTTGAGCACAAAATAATTTTTAAAGTTTTGCAAAGCATACAGATAGTTTAGTACATTATTTTTAAGAAAGACGTAAGGGAAGAAAAGGGCATTAACACATAGAAGGCGCAACATGAGGTTTCAGTGCTCTCATCTCTAGTAGGAGATGAGAAAAATATCTTGTCACACTCCATACATATCTTAAATAACCATTTTTGGAAGGATGATGGTTCCTATCATACAGAAAGGTTTTTAGTTTTTCAAAACATCTTAATGTGTTCACTAGGCAACTGTTGTTCTAGGGCTGAGCTAGAGGACAGGAGCCAGCAAAAGGTGAACTGCTCAGGATTATATGGAGTTCTTGAGGTCATTCCAGAATATAAGCGTTAGAGCCGAGAAATTTTAATGAGGAAGAAAAAACAAAAGCAAAAACAAAAAATGAAAGAACAGAGGTATGTTATGAGGCTAGGGATTAAGTGCTGTAAATCTCTGGAAAAATCCTCTGTGGTTACACGAGGAGAATTTAAGGAATAAATATGACTAATGGTTAGATTTCATTTTTAAACCAGTTTTGTTTTAAGTACCTTTCACCTGCATTACCTAGAGTTGCAGTGTGTGTGTGTGTGTGTGTGTGTGTTGCGCGCACGAGCACGAGCACATGTGAGAAGATAGAATGGATGGGAAAAAAAAAAGTCTCCGGCATATTTACAAGGTCTCAAGAGGCTAACACTGTGATTATTTAAATACTGTCATCCCAATTTTTAAGTCATATCATTGTCTTTGTGCTTAACCTCTGAGGGGTTAATTAAATTCTATTAATTATCACCTGATAGTTTTATCTTATGTAGATAAAACTTTCTTTTTTTCAAGAGGAAACTTGTTGATTGAGTGGGAAATAAATCCACAATTACATATATCTTTGCCTGAGGATCTATATTTCTCTTCTGTTATAGCTTAGTAATAGCTGTTTTTTAGGATGAAGGGAGAATTTTTTAAATGAATTTGGATCAAACTAGTAATGATTGATATTCCATCTCATAAGGGGTTTGTGTTTGTCACAGATTTTAAAAAATGTTTTTTAGTGTTTCTTTAATTTTGAAAGAAAGAGGGTGAGCGTGTGCGCGCATGTGTAAGAGAGGGGCAGAGAGAGAGGGAGACACAGAGTCAGAAGCAGGCTCCAGGCTCTGAGCTGCCAGCACAGAGCCTGAATGGGGCTCAGATCCATGAACTGTGAGATCATGACCTGGGCTGAAGTTGGTGACTTAACTGACTGAGCCACCCAGGTGCCCCATGTGTTTGTCACAGATTTTAACTGTTTGGTCCACCAAGAATATTGATTCTAGACTGCCTGTATTTTGAAAACCTGTAAGAAAGAAGCAATGGCCAATGCAAGTCTGAAGCCCAGGATGAGTTCTACAGAGACCTATAGTAACCCTGGAAGTTTATATTAGTTATGAATCGTTTATGAAGAAATTATTTCATTTCTTGCAAGAGCAAAACAAAATAATGGTTGAATTAGAAATTTAATTCTCTTTCATATAAAACTCTGAGCTGGTATGTCAGTTAAGCTCTGCCATGATTTTAGTCGTTGTGACCTTCTCTGTCATCTCATCCGTATGATCCAGGGTAGCTCAGCACTATGGCCTCCCAGCTGCCATTGTGAGGCAGAAAGGAGGAAGGAAAGGGCAAGCCTATGGTAGAAAGGGATGGATAAAAATTGCATACTTCTCTTTCATCACATTCTCTTGCCTAGAACCTACTATTAGGTGGTATAAAATGTAGACTGAGAATTAACAAAGGAAAAGGAAGTTTTGCCAGTTTTTTTGTTTGTTTTCGTTTTATTTTATTTTTTTTATTTTTTTAGCATTGTTGCATAAATACAAACCATAGCTCCTAGGAGCAAGCACTAAAATGGCTATGGGGGAGGTACTGCTTCTATCCAGTCTGTTTCAAATCTGTCTGTGGCTCTAGGCTATCATTTTTCTAATATAGTTTATTGTCGAGTTGGTTTCCATATAACACCCAATGCTCATCCCAACATGTGCCCTCCTCCATGCTTGTCACCTATTTCCCCCTTTCCCCCATTCCCCATCAACCCTAAGTTTGTTCACAATATTTAAGACTCTCTTATGGTTTTCCCCCCTCCCTCTCTTCAACTATTTTATTCCCCTTCCCCATTCCCCATGGTCTTCTGTTAAGTTTCTCCTGAACCACACATGAGTAAAAACATATGGCATCTGTCTTTCTCTGCCTGACTAATTTCACTTAGCATAACACCCTCGAGTTCCATTCACGTTGGTACAAATGGCCAGATTTCATTCTTTCTCATTGCCATGTAGTATTCCATTGTATAGATAAACCACATTTTCTTGATCCATTCATCAGTTGATGGACATATAGGCTCTTTCCATAATTTGGCTATTATTGAAAGTGCTGCTATGAACATTGGGGTACACATGCCCTTATGCATCAGCATCCCTGCATCCCTTGCGTAAATACCTAGCAGTGCTATTCTTAGGTCATAGGGGAGTTCTATTGTTAATGTTTTGAGGAACCTCCACACTGTTTCCAGTTTAGCCTATCATTTTGCTCTTCTGTCTGTTTTCTCCGATGTAGACAAACATAATGGAACAAGTCATTCTCTGGTCTAATTCAGATCTGATGCACTGAAGACGTAGCTTCTCCAAACATATTGAATTCACTGGAAAAACATTAAAAGACTTTTTGAAAGTTTTTCTGTGTATTATATTATGCACATACATGGTAAAACATTTTACAATCAATCAACTTTTGAAAGCTTTCTCTTTTCTTCCATTTTCCCCCAAACTAGCATCCAGTCATTCTAAAATAGAAGTATTGAGTTCTTAAATCTTACAAAGACTGAATGAAGAAGCATATTTGAATTTATCCCCTAGTTCCCTTTTACAAAGAAGCTAAGGAATAATGTGGCAGGGTCAGGAAGAAATAATTGTTACCAGAAAAGAACTTACAGTACAAAGTTCTCAACCAGTAATTATATTATTGGGTAAATTCATTTAGGTAAGTGGTAGATATTTGTTTATTGGCACTGACAAGCAAATCTGGGATGAAAAAAGTGATGTAAGGTTAAGTAAAATATTGAAAATAAACAAAGTAGAATGCAGGTGAGTAAGAAATGTCTTGATATAAACCAAAATGGTAAATGGACAAAGAGAAATAAGAGGAATATTTATCAAAGAAAAAGACTTGAGCCCACTAGTGACTGTGGCCCCAAGGTATAAGTGTGTTTTCTAACACTTTATTGGATACTTTTCCGTTAAACCACTATTTCCAGTGTCTCTTGAGACAAAAAGTCATAGAAAGAAAAAGAAAAAAACCTGTAAAAAACTCAAAATGATGATCTAAGAAAATATTATATTTTACCTTAAAAAAAATGTACCGATCTAAAGTTCTCATGTCCCCTTGAAGGAAATTATGAGAAGAAATTTCACCGCAGTGAATGATTTCATTCTCCTTGGATTGACCAGTCGCCTGGAATTGCAGATTCTCCTCTTTGTGCTGTTTCTGGCTATTTACTTGGTCACAGTCGCAGGGAATCTTGGCATGATTGTAGTCATCCAGGTCCATGCCCGGCTGCACAAACCCATGTACTTTTTCTTGAGCCACTTATCCTTTGTGGATCTGTGCTTCTCTTCCAATGTGACCCCAAAGATGCTGGAGAGTCTCTTGTCAGAGAAGAAAACCATTTCTTATCCTGCGTGTCTAGTGCAGTGTTACTTTTTCATTGCCTTGGTCAGCGTGGAGATCTACATCCTGGCTGTGATGGCCTTTGATCGGTACATGGCCATCTGCAACCCTCTGCTTTATGGCAGCAAGATGTCTAAGAGTGTGTGCACATCCCTCATCATGGGCCCTTATGTGTACGGAGCACTCACCGGCCTCATGGAAACCATGCGGACTTACAACCTAGCCTTCTGTGGCCCCAATGAAATTAACCACTTCTACTGTGCTGACCCACCACTCATTAAGCTGGCTTGTTCTGACACTTACAACAAAGAGCTGTCCATGTTCGTTGTGGCTGGATGTAACCTTTCCTTTTCTCTCCTCATCATCCTGATTTCCTACCTTTATATTTTTCCTGCTATCCTGAGGATTCGTTCCACAGAAGGCAGGCACAAAGCTTTCTCTACGTGTGGCTCCCATCTGACAGCTGTCACCATCTTCTATGCAACTCTTTTCTTCATGTATCTCAGGCCCCCTTCAGAAGAGTCTGTGGAAGAGGGGAAAATGGTTGCTGTATTTTACACAACGATAATTCCCATGTTGAACCCCATGATTTATAGCCTTAGGAATAAAGATGTGAAAGAAGCATTAACCAAAGAGTTGATCAGGAAGAAAAGATTTTCTTAAAAGCTAGAACTATTCTTTTGGGTTGCAATCTTTTTCTAAACCATTTTTTCTGAAGTTACAGGAAGTAATTGATGATGAAATGAGAAATATGGTACAGAAAAGGGGAATATTGCATTTTTAAAAGTTTTAATAATTAAAAAAATCCAAACAAAAAAGTAAAATTTTCATTGCAGAAATTTGTGTGTTTGTGCTTGCCATTCATTTTGTTTAGTAGTTACATAAGTTTTTTCAGCTTTTGTGCACATGATAGCATTACATGTTTTCTGGTTTGGGCTTGAGTAGAAAAGTGTGACTATTCTGGACAATGAGTTTTATTAGAATTTATTAGATTTCATGTGTGTCACTTCTCAGTTGAGCATTTAATTGTGAGAAAACTCTTCAGTGTTTGTTATTTTGTTTTGTTTTGTACTTGCTCTGGTGACCAGCAGTATTTAAAATTTAAGATTTAAGCATGGGTTCTTGAGAGAGGAAACATGGAACGTGCCCTCCACCAACTCACAATGGAAATATAGAATGGATGCGAAGTGCCCTTTGTTTTACAGGCTATTACATTTGGTTGAATTGTTTATTATCATGTCAACAAGAACCTCTTTTGACTGATACAATATTAAGTATACAAATTTCAAACATGTGAATGTATAGAATAGAAATTAGGTCCCACAACTCTAACGAAATCTTATCTGAGATTTTATTTATCTAGGATTTTAGATTTTTACATAAGGGCATGCTTGTAATTAAGTTTACTTATTGTAATTATTATTTAAAATCACTAATGTAAAGCATATATGCTGTTTTAAAAGTCAAATAATATTATAGGGTTATATAAATTCTTGTCTTACTTCTACCCCTGCCTGTCTCCCCATAGATAGCACCTTCTTATTATTTTTTTTGGTAATTAAGTCGTTTGAAATTGTATGCTTATATGTCTATTTTTATTGATTTTTTGAACACGCACACAATTCATTGACATCTCTATACTAAAGAGAAAGTATTACAATTCTTCCACCCAATCCTACACTCCTAATAGTTCTTTCTCCTCATCTTTATAATAGGGTCACATTTTAATTTTTCTTAAATTGATATCATTATTGTTAAAATAACAACAAATATTTTATTAGTAAAGCCAGAATAATAAGATGAGTAACAGTCTGAACATTACTAACACTAATTACCAGCACTATGTTAATATTATGAATACAATTCTCAGTATATGCTGGGTTTTTTTTTGTTTTTGTTTTTGTTTTTGTTTTTTTTGTATTTACATTTCCCCAAACTTCCAAGAACTATAAAGCAACTCTTAGACAAATAGATAGCTGACGTATAATTTACACATGTTCTCCCTGGAAGCTTTCTGTCCCCTTATTGGATTCTGTACTGGTGTCTCTCTACACATGTTGCAGAGCTGTTATCTGGAGACTGTAGTTGCTACTCTTGGTTTGAAATGTTTCATTAATTCAACCTATGCTGATTACTGGACCATATGCTACAAACTAGAGATTCAGCAATACACAAGGCAGAAAAAGTCCTTTATTATGTTTTTGAGGAAGGGTATTTTTTTAAAACTTTTTTAATGTTTTATTTATTTCTGAGAGAGAGAGAGAGAGCGTGAGCAGGGTAGGGGAAGGGAGAGAGGGAGACACAGAATCCGAAACAGGCTCCAGGCTCCGAGCTGTCAGCACAGAGCCCGATGCGGGGCTGGAACCCACGAGCCGTGAGATCATGACCTGAGCCGAAGTCGGACGCTTAACCAACTGAGCCACCCAGGCACACCTGAGGTAGGGTATTTTGTTAGCAAAGCGTCCACACAAACATAATCAAATAGTTCAAGTATTAGTAAGTGTTATGAGGAAGGGAAAACAAGGCAATGGGGAAGAATATGACTTGGGAGCATCAGAAGTGAGGGTGGTGCTGATGTGTCAATTTCACCTGCTGGGAAAGGCCTCTTGGAGAAGGTGACACATTGAATGGAAGGCTCATTGATCAGAACAAGGCAAACACAAACAACTCTTTGGGAACTACAACCAGGAGAATCAAGCGAGTACAAAGTTTCAGGATGAAGGCTGGCATGTTGAAGTAGCAGAAGGAAAAGCCATGTGGCTGAAGCTTAATAAATGGGAGAAGCAGTAGGAGGGTTGATGCCAGAACAGCAGCCCCTTATTTATTGGATGGCACAGTGGACTCGCGTACTTGACAGGCTACAGACGGCAACATTTGCTTTCTTGTCCACGTTTTGTTTCTTCCATGTGATATGTGGCCGATAATCCCTCAGGTCAGGCAGAATGAGAAGTAGTAGTTTGGTTCATCAAGTTTTTATTTTGTTTTGCTTTAAATTATTGTGGTTTTGAGTAAGCAAAGACCATTTTATGGAACACTTAATGGACTTTTCTGCTTCCAGCCCCAAATTTCCTCCACATTTCCTCTACCCTTATAATTTAAGACTTAGCTAAAGTATTGCCTCCTCTAGCAATTCTTCCCTAATACATTCAGGCTGTGTAGGTACCACATTACAGTTCCACCATGAGTTTACAATTCTACCAGCACAATTATGACAAGGTCCTATAACCATATGCCTAGTGTACACCTGTTTCTTCCACTATTCTAGGAAGTTCTTAAAGGAAGAGGCCATGTTCTTTCATCTTCATATCTTTCCTACCTTAGCAAAGTGTCTGATAAAGAGATGATGCCCAAGTCATGTTTTTGAAAGAGTAAATGTTTTTCCACTCCTTTCTGCCTTCCCCTTTCTCTCTGGTTAATTATAGATTTTTCTCTGTGATACTTTCTTCTCCTCCCATCCTATCCTTTAATAATAGATGATTACTTTGGTTTAGTAAAATCGTATTCATATTCTTCATCATAAATGCCCTGTTACAAACCAATTGGGAGGAATTCTTTCAGAGCAGAAATTTAAGACTGTAAATTTACTGGCATCAGACAGGAATGATCAAACATAACATGTCCATTTTCATTCAATAGAGACAAATAAAAGTGAATGCTACATCACAATGAAAGGACTTAAGGGAATTAATTCTGAGCAATCTGGGTAACAATGTCTTTTCCTTGGGATCCACTCATAATTATACATTACATTTGTGGAACTACTTATAGACAGAAGAGTCTTCACTTCTGCTCAGGCACGGAACATGTTGGCTGAGAGTCACAACAGGCAATTACTCAGACCAGAAAAGTTCCAAACCTGGAAAAAAATATACTCTCTTCATACTCTTTACACCCTTGAGCTCACCAAGAAAGCCCTGATTATTGACTCAGGGCAGAAATTGAGACATTTTTTTTTTCGTAGTGTAAATCACAGTTTTGTACACTGCTTTTTCATCACCAACCAACCCAAGATTCGTACTGCCTGTGAAAGTATTGTCTTCTTTTTTTTTTTTTGTCTGAAAAAGTATCTCTCGCATTGAGACAGGAAAAGGCTTGATTTGGAAGTTATTGTGTCCTGAGTGTAACCTCAGCTTTATTGTTTATTTTTTAGTTGAGTATACTTGAGGGATAAGTTTATTCTACTGCAATATGTGATCAGTGAACCCATCTCATGGATTAACAAATATTATCTATCAGGTGCCGTTTTCTCAGGGCAGAAGTTCCGACATTCCTTTATGTAATGTGAATGACAATTTTGTATGCTGCTTTTTCATCACAAGCCATGCCAAGATACGTACTCCCTGTGGAAATATTAATTCACCTTCTTGTCTGAAAAAGTATCTCTCACATTAAGACAATATTTTAGTAGTAAAAGGTTTGATTTGGATGTTACTGAGACTGGAGTGTAGTTCTCATTTTATTATTTATTTTTTAGTTGAGTATACTTGAGGGATCAGCTTATTCTACTGCAAAATATGATTAGTGACATCCATCTCATGGAATATCAAATATTATCTGTCAGATACTTTTGCCTCAGTTACATTTGAGGCAAGTGTTTTCTGTGTTCAATTTTAGACTCACTGCTAGGAAATTTTTCCAAACATGAGAGGCATGATAGAAACAATAAATTAAGTATGTTATCAAGTCAGTTGGAGGTTTGACATATACTTATTGATTACTGTCTATGCCAGGCACTGTTTTTTTAATTGTAAATGAGTGTCTTCTGACTCTCATATTTCAGGAGTTTTCCTCCTGGAAATTTATTATTATACCTAGTATTATTTATTTCTATATCTTAAGCATCCCATCAATGTGCAAACTCCTGTAACGGAAAGATACAGTTTTCATATTTGTATTCTGGAGAGTAAACAGCATGAACTTTGCACTTAGAACCTATTTTGTGTGAAATTTTTAAAGAACAATGTCAGAAATATTTTAGAGATCTTGAAATTATGAAAATAATTACTTGAATACAGTCTCATGAGAAGTTTTGTTCCCAGGGTATTAGATTTGACGTTCAGTATTGCCTAGAGTATTGCCCTGGTATTCATTGCAACAACTGTTTTGAACTCCAGTGAAGTAACACATATGGATTTAAAAAGTCTTATTTTGAGAAAGTATAGTTCTATTCATTAGTATTTCTCCCTCTGAGTATGTTCTCCACTGGCATTCCACTTCTAATTGACTCTTCTTGAAACATCTGGGGATTCTTCTGAGATAAATGTTGATGTCAGTAACTTGGACAAAACATACATCCCGTATCACTAGCCAGAATTTGAGCTTTGTGGTCATTAGGAAGACATGCTTCTTTTCACAGGAGAGAAACTGTGTTGCATATTCATTTCCAATATCTATTCATTTATGTGTTCTCTTCATTATATTGCATACTTTTAAGATACTGATGTGTTGAAATAGGTAGTTTTGAGGAAATTTGCACAATAAATACATCTTCCATGACAGAAAATCTATAGGATGCTCACCAAACTCTGTCTTTCTCTTTTATCATATTACCAGTGTCTTTGAGTCATTCTGGTAGAATTCCATAATCTGGATCTCCAGCAGATGTTTCACTATAATTGATCTCAAATAATATTCTTCTGTGCTTTCCATTTGCCTCATGCCTTGGTGTCTACTGTCCCAAATTTGCACACAAAGAAAGACAAATTGGAACTTTAGCTCTATGTATTTTTTCTTAAGGTTTTTATTTTTTTTATTTGAGAGAGAGACAAAAATCAAGACAGAGAGGGAATCCCAAGCAGGCTCCATGCTATCAGCACAGAGCTCAACATAGGTCTTGATCTCATGAACTGTGAGATCATGACCTGAGCATAAATCACGAGTCAAATGCTTAACTTACTGAGCCACTCACAAGTTCCAGAAATTTAGCTCCATGTAGTTTATTCATGGTTAAATTTTTTTCTGACCTCTACGAAGTAAAGTATGGGCTAAGCAGGATTTTCTTTGTGACCACTGGACACAGAGAGAAGTTAGAATTGGTATATGTTGCTAAGGGGTTTATACTAGAAGATCTCTAAGTCCTTTGTAGTTCTCTTATTTATAATAATGTGAATTCTTTTCCAATGTCCCGTTTCCACATAGGATGTGATTTTTCATAAATCATGCTTATACTCCAGACAAACTAGGTTTTAAGAATATTGGTCGTTTTTTCCCACACGTTGAAATTCCACATTGAAATCTGAATCAGTCTGATAATACCCAAGAACTAAATTAGATTAAGGACTTAAGATAATATTTTGACAATGAGGACACTCATCCCTGTTTTGCCAGATTGCACATGTCCTCACCTGACTCATCATCAAAGTTGCAGTCTGCCTCTGAATGTGCTGTCTCTTGATTCTTGCCATTCTGACAATCTCCCATGGGCTGAATCTTTTTTATAAGGTTTTATTTAAATTCCAGTTAGTTAACATACAGTGTAATATTAGTTTCAGGTATACAATGTAGTGAGTCAAGGTTTCCATACGACACCCTGTGCTCATCACAACAAGTGCCCTCATTAATCCCCATCACCTATTTAACCCATCTCTCTTCCTACTGCATCTCTGGAAACCACCAGTGCGTTCTCTATAGTTAAGAGTCTGTTTCTTGGTTTGCCTCTTTCTCTCTCTATTTTTTTTTCCTTTTGCTCATGTGCTTTGTTTCTTAAATTCTAAATACAAGTAAAATTGTGTGGTATTTTCCTTTCTCTGACTGACTTATTTCACTTAGGATTTTACTCTCTAATCCCATATGTGTCATTGCAATTGGCATTTTCATTCTTTTTCATGGCTGAGTAATATTCCATTGCATGTATCTACCATTTTATATTTTTGCTTCTGTTTGCCATAGCCTCACGATTTTGGAACTAAAATGTGGTTAATTTTAGTGATTTCTATTAAAAAATGACATGTGCCAATGGCCTGTGCAGAATTCCTAAGCTAATTAGAGGCTAAGTCAGTACTGTAACTTATAGATGCTTGACTTGACAGAGAGTTTTAAAGTATTTTGTCACATAAACATTTTTTCCAAAGGCTCACTATTACAGCCTAGTAAACTTTCTCATGAAACATCATAAAAATGGTTTCATGGATGTATGTTTAAAATGCATCTGGCTGTTTTAGAAATCGAGATTGTATAGGAAAGTGTGTTTGCCTTATGTAGGCCAATGGTACATGGTATCTAATTCTTTTAATTTAAATTTTAGTTAACATACAGTGCAATATTGGTTTCAGGAGTATAAATAAGTGATTCATTACTTACATATAACACCCAGTGCTCATTACATCAAGTCCCCTCCTTAGTACCCATCACCCACCTACCCCAGCTGCCACCCACCTCCCTGTGTCACCCCTCAGTTTGTTCTCTATCCTTTAGTGTCTCTTAAGTGGTTTGTTTGTTCTCTATCTTAAATCTCTTAAGTGGTTTGTTTCCCTCTCTTCTTCCCCCCTTCCTATTTGTTCATCCGTTTTCCTTTTAAAATTCCACATATGAATTAAATCCTATGGTATTTGTCTTTGTCTGATTGACTTATTTCACTTAGCATAATATATTCTAGCTCCATCCATGTTGTTGATAATGGCAAAGATTTAAACTTTTCCTAACTTTGTTTCCGTGTTCACAGACTTTTTAAATAACGAACTATTTTTTATTAAATATTTTTTAAACATTTATTTAATTTTTAGGAGACAAAGCACAAACAGGTGAAGGGCAGAGGGAGAGAAAAAAAAAATCTGAAGCAGGCTCCAGGCTCTGAGCTGTCAGCACAGAACTCGACACAGGGCTCTAACACATGAAGCATGGATCATGACCTGGGCCAAAGTTGGATGTTCAACCAACTGAGCCACCCCTGCGCCCCAACAGACAAGCTATTTTTAAGTCATTTAAGCAAAGTTGTTTTATAAAACATGACATTTAGGCTTAGTTGTGTTTAGATGTCAATGTGAGCAGTAATGCTCATTCTTATGCAAGTAAGAGACTACTATCATTCTTACCCTCCATCTGTTTCCATCACCATCCTCCTACATGGGTTTCTAACATGCCCTTAGCCAAATTACAGTAAGCATTAATCCTTTGAGATTTTTTGAGTGGTCAAAATTGCTATTATTAAATTAATGAACCATAAGGATACACTGTAATTTTCTTACTTAACTTCCCTATTGGTTGACATTATCCCTTGAAATGTCTTAGCAATAAAGGCAAAAACACAATTATATTGTGTGTCAGAGGAGAGGACTCTGGTCTTCATGATAGGATTTTTCATAAGAGTGAAACCATCTAGTGTCCTTAATTTTAAACCCAAGAATCAAGAAAAATTTAGAATTAGGTTACTTGGCTTGTCTGAGAGGCACAAGACTCTAAATACTAGATTCAGAAACATAACTCATTGAGACAGACCACAGGCTGAATTACTATGGGAAAGAGAAGCAAAATCTACCAGAGGAATATGCCTGATATTCTAAGTACTGGTCAGACCTGCTGGTATTTCCTCTCACGTATTACCCTGTTTTATGAAAGATAAGGGAATGGACATAACAGTAGTTCATACATAATGGTTATCACCATTTTGTGAAAGTAACATTAATCAATAAAATCTCATTCAATAAATGAAAGGTGAAAAAATCATGCAGATATCCTTGTAGAGCAAAGAGGATAGTCTAATAGAGTTGACAATACCTTCTATTTCTCTTTTAGAAATTCACGGTTAAATGAGGCAACACCTCTCTGAACTTAGTATTTTGGCAGAGACAACCTATCATGCAATCCTTTTTGCTTTGCCTCAGTCACTGCCAATACTCTAGCTAAGGATGAAAGTCAGCTCTTGTTTTTCCAATCTTCGTTTGATTTCTATCACATAAATTTCAACCAGGAGATGAGCAGTGGGAGGCCAGATATAGCAGGAAAACTAAAATAGAGACAAATCCTCAAGAAAAAAGAAGGCAGGACAGATCACATGATAATGGGTAAGAAAAGTTAGATGTCCTTTTAGACAAAAAACAAATTGGACATAACATCTTATTATGGATAAGAAAAGAACCAGTGATGTTTTGTTTTCCTGGAAAGTATTAACTACATAAATAAAAAAATAAATAAATAAATAAATAATAAATTTAAAAGTAATGATGATGATGATGATGATGTATTTCTAACTTGTACTTTGATAGCAATTCCAGCATAATTTTATGAAGAACCAATTATCACTTGTGAAATCTCCAGAGTCATAAATAAACATAAGTAGAATTTTACTGCAAATTAGCTCAAAATATTCATATCAGAGTATTAATATGTGCCAGATGGTATCCAGAATCCAGATAGCTAGCCATCTTAATTTGAAATAGTCAAGAACTAAACACAATTTCCTCCCCAACCCATCAAAAAATTTCCTTGGAGTTTTGGTATGTTTTAGAAATGTCATTAATTTAACCCTAAGTATTGATAAAAGAATACTATAGGCTATCACTCTGTGTTTCATTGTTATTTTTAAAAAAATTGTAATGCTTATTCATTTTTGAGAGACAGAGTATGGGATGCGGAGGTGCAGAGAGAGAGGGAGACACAGAATGTGAAGCAGGCTCCAGGCGCTGAGTTGTCAGCACAGAACCAGACAGGAAGTTGGAATCCATGAACCATGAAATCACGACCTGAGCCAAAGTCAGAGGCTTAACTGCCTCACCCACTGAGCCACTCAGGCATTCCTTGCACAATCTCTGTTTGGGAACATTGGTATGATCATATTAATCAGGATCAGTCCCCAGCTCAACAGCCCCATCCATACTTTTTCCTCAGTCACTTATCTTCTGCAGATGCGTGATTCTCCTATAATGTCACACCTAAAATGTTAGAAAATTTGGTAGCTGAGATCAAAACCATTTCCTACACTGGTTGTATAGTGCAGTGTTTTTCCTTCATTGTAGTTCTCCATGTAGAAGTCTAACATCCCTGCTGTGACGGCCTTTGACAGATACATGGCAATTGTCAACCCTCCGCTCTACAGTGGCAGAATGTCGAGGATTATCTGTATTCAGCTGACTTCTTTTCCTTACATAGATGGCTTCTAGTTTGATCTCAACACTGTGGACTCGCACTTCTGTGGAAATTGAGGTCAACCATTTCTACTGTGCAGACCCTCTGTCATGAAAATGGCCTGTGCAGGAAACTTTATCAAATACACCACATGAACACTGGCAGGTCTCAGCTCCTCTTATTCTTTATTAGTTGTTATAATTTCCAATATATTTATCCTTATTGCCATCCTAAAAATGTGCTCAGCAGAAGGAAGAAAGAAAGCTTTCTCCCCATGTGGATCCCACTTGACAGCTGTCACTATATTTTATGGAACTGTCTTCTTTATGTACCTCTGAGTTGTCAGCATAGAGCCTGATGGGAGGCTCAAACTCATGAACCACAAGATCATGACCTGAGCTGAAGTCGGATACTTAACCGACGGAGCCAACCAGGTGCCCCTAGATGTTATTATATTATTTTCGTGTTTTTCCACCAGGAATTTAGAAAATATTCAAAGGTTGCTTTATTGTATGCCTTCTGATTTGTCTAGATTTCTACATTAAAAATGTATATAATTACTATTCATACCCAATATATATTCATTCTTGTTTTTGTTTGCTTTTGTAAAAGCTTAAAAATATTTTAAAATATCAAATTTAATCTTAATTTCTAGTACTATCTTTCTAAATTACTTACACTATGTGATTCATCCACTACACATAGTATTATATCTTCACTATGGATGATATTGGTACCTTTCATCAGTTAAGGGATATGTTCCCTCTTATTTAATGATATATAATTAAAAACACTTTAATTCTACTTTGCTTCACATTAATTCTACATTGCTTCTTAAACCTTGGTTTGCAAGCATAGGTCATTTCAGAAACATGTTTGTAATCCAAAGCAAATTTCCCCATAAGAAATAACGGAAATTCAGATGATTTGTTCTACAATCCAAAAATATTCATATAAAAATGATTACAATACTGTAATGAAATAAAAAATAATAAAGAAAATATAAAGAAAAATAAAGAAATCAACCTACATTTACCTTTGAAAACTTTCGTGGTTGGTGTGAGAGAGACAAGAGAGAGGAAGGGTTATTTTGTAGGACGACTTTCACTATCACTAATGGAATTTCTGCTCTCTATTGGCTCAACGAAATCTTTTTCTCCACGGAGGCAATTGTGTACAATAGCACGGATGTTGACAACAGTACAGTATTAATAAACTCTTGTCATATCCAGTATTTAATATAATTGGCAATAAGACATCAGAGGAAAGGATCTATGTCTACAGGCAGCCTGACCTAGAATGAAACAAATCCTTCCTAAGTTTACTCTTGTATGGAAAAACAAAGGAATGTCCATAGATGCTTTGAAGTGACAAAAAATACACTAGTGTCAGTTGTGGGCAACTTCCAACGTTCTGAAAAGTCACTGATTTCTGACAAACACCATGGCCTGAAAGCATCTGAGTATGGGAGGTGATCACCCACAATTCCGCAAAGAGATAGAGAGACAGAGAGAGAGAAAGAGAGAGAGAGAGAGAGGCACCACTGGCTCAGTTGTGATTATGTGACATTTGACTTCAGGTACTGCACACATTGCAAGACATCACTCTTATCAAGTTAAGATTTATTAGAAATGTTTGCTTATATTGCAGAACTCTCACAGAACAAGTTACTTACAGTCCAAGGCTTTACTCTACCATAGTCTCTATTTGTATTTGAATTCCCTTGCCCTGTGCCTTTTAATCTTGCTGAGTTTTATGTACATCAGCAGTAGACAAAAGTTTTATTTTGTTATCTCCCATTGTACAAAATTGAAACACTTCAAGTAATTAATTTACATGAGAGTTGTCTTTATTTGGGACAAATTGTTTTCAGGGAGAAGAGCAAGCATATCCCATGTTTTGTTATGCTTTGGTTATTATTCTGCAATCTCTCCATTTACTTTTGGTGTCATATATTGAGGGAATATCCATAGAATTTTCTCACAGCTAAAGAATCCCGGTGGTTATCCTTAGTTTGTTTCATGATGACTTCTTGAACATGCATTTAAATGATGTTATAACTAACTTATTTCTCCTACACACATTACGTTTAAATTTAGCTTTGGATAAATCTTCAACATGCTAATTCCTTCATTTTGGCTATTTTGATGCTTGGGCTTTTGAAGCAAACATCAATTGGTTGAAGATAATGTGTTCTTATTCTTCATCACTTTCTTTCCTCTATTCAGTTGTACTTCTTTAAAAGGAAACATTCCACGTGCCTCAATGACAAAGTCAAATGAAGCTTTATTGTTCTATAATGACTTCATAATATAAAGAAAAAAGGAATTTGTCTTAGATTGTATGTGTCAACTCGATTAAGGCAGATAACTGGACTGCAGAATCCCTTCCTCGTTTGAATCCAAATTAGATTGACAAAAAGAGTCACTTGTGAAAACTTTGGAAAGTGGAAGAGAAAAAAAGCCAATACTTTGTGGTTGGCAGAACCATGGGTCCCACAGACGTCCTCATCCTAATCCTTGACCCCTGTGGATATTTTACTGCACGTGGCAAAAATTTTACTGCACGTGGCAAAATACTTGGTATTACATAACTATCAAGGGTGCAACGATGAGTAAGGCACTGTCTTGTTTCAAATTGTTCATCACCAAGCATTATGAAACAAGCACTTAAGACTATCTGAGACACAAAATGATAATTAGTGCATAAACGATATGAACTAAGTGCTACGAAAATACAGGGGAGGAGATTGTAATTTAACATTGGGACCCTCAAGGAAATGTTTAAAGGAAAAGTAATTTTTTCATGACCCATATAGGTAGATAATTGGATTAAATAATCTTTGTGGTCTGCAGAGAACTCTAATTAGAATAATAAAAACTCACTTTCTTTGCTCTGTGAAAGTTGTCCTATCTGGATTTCTCCGTGTTAAATGAGTCTTTATCATGGCTGCTTACACTGAGGACCCCTTTCAACATAAAACCTAGAGGAATCACAGGAGGCTATTTAGTGTCTTGTGGAGACTGGCCTTAAAAATTAAATCTAGTACAATATTTGGGGGGATAAAAAATAATTAATTTGTCATTAAAAGAAATTTGGGGTCAGTGGTAGGTTACTGTTTATGATGCGAGGACCAAGACTTCTGTAGATGGTAAACTCTTAGTTCTAGGTAACACAGTTATGCTCTCAAGGTAGCAATTATTGTCACAAGACCCACACAGAGCTGCAACTTATATATGCCCATCAACACTCCTCAATTCCAAAGTATGGCTTCATGGGAAACCTGGAGATTCTCAAACTTATTCTGAGAAATATCTAAGTGATATATATATGTGATTCTCTTGCCTGCATAACTCACCTATTAAAAATATAATCATTTAGCCATTTTCTGTAGCCAACAAATATTTTTTGAACATCTACAATGTGCCCAGTAGTATTATAGGTCCTGGGCAGGGCCATGAACAATTAGTTGCTCCATTGAAAATCTTATTGCAAAGAGATAAAAAGAATAGACTTTGGAGGAAACTAGCAACTTCTTTCAGTGGTCTCAATAAGCAAATATAGGCTCTTGTTGCACAAACTGAAGTGGGGCCATATGAGTATCAGGCCAGAAGAGAGAACAAGTTTGAGGGCATAAATTTCCAGATGACTCATTTAAAGTGATCAAATGCATATATCGCTGAAATTATCCACATTGTTTTGCTATACAAAGAACATGTTTTTGTTCCTTTAAGTTCATTAAGACTGTGATCAAATATATTATATATGCCAGTCATATAGTCGAAATGAGAGTTATTTAGAATCAGAAGTTGAGATTTTTGATCTCCCTAATTATAGTTGCTTTTAGGCAATAAGATGAGATGAATAGCAGTACAAATTCTGGAATCAAAGTCTGGAATCAGGAATCTAGTCCCTGAAGCATTATAAGTGTGCTCTTAACCAAGTCATTGGAACTCTCTAAGCTCTACGTTTCTTGTCTATAAAATGGAAATAATAATAATGACCTCAAGAAGTAATTAGGAGAATTAAGTTAAATTGGCATGTGCTAACTTTAATATATGCCTTATTGTTGCCATTATTAATTTTTTCATTTTCTTTATTTATAAAACAAAGAATTTGAAACAGATATATTTTTCCTGATTTGATATACAACTACAAGTTTAGTTGTAGGGAATACTTGTTTCATCTTTCACTGGAAAAGCCAAGTGATACAGAGTGTAGGGTGCAGATCACAAGATTGCCTTGTGCAGATTGAGTGACACCATAACTAAGTTTAGCGTGATGCAAACCCAAAGAAAGCATTTAAAGTTTGATCCCAGGACACATTCAAAATAACTTGAGTTTGGATAAAAATAAAATTGTTCACATCTGCTCTTAAAAAAACAAAACTCAACAGTGGACTCTTCCTCTAGAAAAGTACTTTCCCCAGGGTTGTAAATTTAAACATTTAAATGTTTCCAAAATACAAAATAGTTAGAAAATATTCCTAAATATATATACTCATAATAAAGTATGAAATTCAGTAATTATAAGGATCAGGGCCTGAAAGTCAAGGGTACAAATGTATATAATAGGCATCAACTAACTGAAAACAATAAAAAACACTGCTGAAGATCTCTAAATATCAGGTAAAATACACTTTTAGATTTTAATCATCAAAGGTGGGAGAGAAAGTACAAAATGATAAAAGAGATAAGATTCATTCATTAGCTGGCATGAGCTAATAAAATATGCAAAACTTACAAAGAGAAATTGATAAACCCACAAGCATCCCTATCAGATTTTATATATGAAACAGTAAAACCTTTGTATAATATTGGAAATCTTAAAATCTTAAAAAAAATAATCAACTGGATTGACCTTGATCTCATAGCACCCGGCTCTTCTCAGCTCCCATGTCTTTCAATACCATTGACTTCCAAAACTTGTATGTCTCAGGAGAAAATATCAAAGATGAACAAATTATCCATCAGGAAATGGACCACCTGTAATGTCTGATGAGGAAAGTAACACAACACCTCATTTCTGCTGTTATTATCACTATGAACTCTTAAATCTGGAAATGGCAGCTTCCAGTTTGAAAACTGGCCCAGTATGGGTAAATCAGAAAAGATGATCAAGGCATGTAGAACTGATGACAAACTGCAAAACATGTTAAACCTAGGCAAAGAAGATCTGTGATGGCAAGTATCAGAATAAGAGGGTGGACACAGGACTAAATATAGACTATAAGTACCTTATTTCTTTCTCAGTCTTGTAGCCACCATCACTGGCTCAATGAAGCTGATATCATGCACCTTCTGAGAAAATAATGGATGTGGACTCTGGAGAGAATAAAATATTTCTGTATATTCTAAAGTCTTCTGTCAAAGAGCCTTCAAAAAGACTAAGAGTTCAAGCCTCCAGATGAGAATTAGGTTATTTTTTAAAAACAGTTTGCAATAATGAGGGAATGGACAACTTGGTCCTTGAAAAGAGAACCTAGTAAAAGACTGATACAAATAAAAAAACTTGATACATGACAGAATTTTCACAAAGAAAGGTATCGGCTATTGAAAAAATTAGAAAATTCATTCTTTTCATTACAAAACAAGAATTAAAGTCTGTTTTGCAACATTTATAATACTAGGGAAAATAAAGGCTTAAATATGCAAAAGTAAAACTTAAAAGCACTGAAAGAAAATATAAGAGAATATTTTTATAGTAGGAAATAATTGTTTAGGTAAAGCATATGAAACACAACAATGAAAAGAAGGTTAACATTTGAACAAGTCTAAAATGAAAAACTCTATACCACCAAATATATCAATAAAAGTGAAATACAAGCTACAAACAGGTTGAAGTATTTCCATTGCATAGATTAAAAGGTTAGTATCTAGTACAGAATATATAAGGAACTATTGCAAATGTACAAAATAAAGATAAAATAACTCAGCTGGAAAATGAACAAAGAATATAAACATACAAGTGAAGAAAAGAAAGCTTTTCAATTAGCATCAAAGGGCTTAAAAACACTTCAATTCACTTATAAAGACAACACAAAAGCTTAAACAAGGCATTAGAATCCATTTTACACGCATCAGATTGGAAAACATTTTGAAAGCCTGACAGTATATAGGAATTGACAAGAATATAGAGTAAAAACCAATTTCACACATTGTTTGCAGGAGAGTACTTGGTAGAGCAAGTTGGCAATACCTACTAAATGTAAAGATACGCTTTTCTTATGACCCATAGATTTCTTATGACCCAGAGAATGTACATGGAGGAACTCGAACTCATCAGAGTTCAATGCTTTGCTAGATTTTCATATTATCAAGGAAGAGGAAAAATGTATTCCCTCATCAATAGTAGAATGGATAGAGACAGTGTGGTACATTTATATACTGGCATAGACTATATGAATGACAGTTCATGCTCCATCAATCAGCATGGAAGAATCTAACAAGATTTAGTGAAAATAGAATAACTTGTAGAAAAATAGCGTGATTTCATTTATAACAAGGGTTTTTTAAAAATTTTTTAAATCTTTATTTATTTTTGAGAGAGAGAGAGAGACAGAGTGTGGGTGGGGGAGGAAAAGAAAGAAGGGGAACACAGAATCCAAAGCAGGCTCCAGGCTCCAAATCATCAGCACAAAGCCCAATGTAGAGCTGGAACTCATGAACTGCAAGATCATGACCTGAGTGGAAGTCGGACACTCAACCTACTGAGCCACCTAGATGCCCCATAACAAGTTTTAAATCCGACAAAGTAATATTATGTAATTCTACGGATATAGGAACACCAGCAAATATTAGAATTCTGCATAGGTATAAGAAACATTAAATTCCCGTGAGAGTTGAGTGTAAGGAATGGAGAGAGGAACAGAATCAGGCAGGGAGGTTTCAACCTGAGAATAGCTGAATGCATGAAGTAATCTGAACCAAAAGTGGCACGTGTGAAGCTGTAATAATGATTAGTTACACTTGTGCAGGAGGTCTTTACATTATTTTCTATTGTTGGTACATGTTGGGAAAAGTTCATAATAAAAAAAAGTACAAGTGAAACCACCAAGCCAGTTTCATGATGAAGGTATGAGGGTAAATATTAATTAAAAAAATATTAAAACCTCTTAAGGAAAATATGCCATTCCATCAAAAGCCTTATGAATGAGGATTACACTGAACCAGCATTATCACCCTAGGATATTTCTTTTCTTTATACATATATTTTAAATCCTTATTTTTGAGAGAGAGAGAATGGAGGGGATGGGGGAGAGGGAGAGAGAAAGGGAGCAGAGAATGCCAAGCTGACTCCCTGCTGTGAGTCCAGAGCCCAACATGGGGCTCCAGCTTAGGAAAAGTGAGATCCTGACCTGACAAAATAAGGAGTCAGGCACATAACCCACTGAGCCACCTAAGCACCCCTAAAGATGTTTCTTGGGGTAATCTGAGATATCCAAAGATCTGTATTACTACGTGATCTGTATAAATGCAAAAAGAAACAAAAATATGTGCTGTGGTTGAAAAGTTTTCAGAAATCGGTTTGAAAATTCTTAAGCACTATAAAAATTGAACATGTGATCATTGACAGAGTATCGTTTGGTAATTCTGCTTGTATGGTTTTGGGGTTTTTTGGTAACTTTGTACCAGCATGAATTTCTTGGTACAATCTTTTTTCTTTGTTGATTTATAGAGCAAGAGCAATACCTTCTGGTCTTGTCTTTCAATTAGTAGCATTTGTTGTTCTACTTCACTCAGATGACACTTTAAATGCTAGCAGATATTTTAACATATTCTTCTAAGTCCCATATGAAAATTATGAAAGACAAAGAATACATAATGACAGAAAGTGATTTGCTAAATTTAAATGTTCATTAATTAGTGAGATAATAAGATACATTACATACCTGTGACCAAAGCATCAACTTTATTTAACAAGTTTCTTTTGGACAACTTTCCTGATTGCTCGCTTAACATCTTTGTTCCGCAGGCTATAGATCAAAGGGTTTAACATAGGGCTCACAAAGATATAAAAAACTGCTACAATTTTCCCCTGTTCTACAGATGCCTCAGAAGGGGGTCTCAGGTACATGCAGAAGAGAGTTCCATAAAAGACAGTGACAGCCATCAAGTGGGACCCACAGGTGGAAAAGGCCTTGCGCCTCCCCTCCACAGAGCGGATGCGCAGAATGGTCGTGAAGATGAAAATGTAGGAGATAAGAATGATGGCTAGTGAACAAGTAAGGTTGGTCCCAGCCACCACGAACATGGCAGTTTCTTTGACATAAATGTCTGAACAGGCAAGGACTATGAGAGGGGGGTCCGCACAATAAAAGTGGTTGATTTCATTGGGTCCGCAGAAGGAGAGGCGAAGCATCAGGATGGTCTGTGCCAGGCCATTGGCAAAGCCGTAGATGTATGGGGTAGCCACGAGAGAGAGGCAGACGCATCTGGACATCTTGCTGCCATACAACAAGGGTTTGCAGATGGCCACGTAGCGGTCATAAGCCATCACCGCCAGCATGTAATAATCCGTGATCACCAGGGCGATGAAAAAGTGGAACTGTAGAAGGCAGCCAAGGAAGGAAATGGCTTTTCTCTTGGATAAGAAATGAACCAGCATCTGTGGAGCGACACTGGTGGCGTAACAGAGATCCACAAAGGAGAGGTGACTGAGGAAGAAGTACATGGGCGTGTGAAGCTTTGAGTCACTTCTGATTAACAAAATCATGCTCACGTTGCCAACGACTGTGATAAGGTAGATGAGTAGGAAAATCGCAAAAAGGACAGGCTGCAGCTCGGCTCGATCTGTCAGTCCCAAGAGGATAAACTCAGCCACTGCTGTGTAGTTTGTCGGTAACATTGTGTGTCCTGGGCTTCAAATGAGAACTGCAGGAAAGCAAGTAGAAATGCTTGTCTTTTTATCACGCATCGGTTACCCCATCATGTCATCTGATAGTTTTTCTCTGCAATTTTAAGTTTCATGTGGCATAAATAAATAGCCTAGTTAGCCCGCAATTGACATCTTAAACATCTAAATTAGTAGAGAGCTCCTTTGATAAAGGCAGTCATATTCTAAATGTTTTTCTTCAAGTCTTTTCGTGTTGAGAAGACTTTATCTTCTTGGCAAGATATACTACATTTGTTCACTTACAGTTTCCTTAAACTTGGCTGTTTTCGGACATTGCAATCCATTGTTTCTCAATATATATTTGCTGTGGTATCTAAATCATCATCATCTGTTGTTTTTTTTGTTTTTTTTGTTTTTTTTT